>NC_135552.1:24327180-24464680 GCF_964340395.1 Glandiceps talaboti
ACTCTGCCGTTCAGAAATGGTGACATTACCGTCAAGAGAGCCACCTCCATATTTTTGCTCTTGGAAAGCCCCGGATTGAAAGTAACCATTGACATTGATGGAATGAGGGCGTACATCAAACTTAATCCATCTTACGTAAACAAGGTAGGTAAAATTCAAGTTCCTATGGAGATGCTTCGGTTTTGACAATTGGTGGGTAAAACTAGCTGAGTAACGTTCTATGCCTGCACAAATGGAATATACATAAGGTTTTTTTTTTATCGATAAACATGGTTGTTAAGATCATCTCATCAAACATTCCGTTGATGACTGGAGTCCATAAAAAGAAGACACCATTAAGTCTTGTCTAGTCGTGTCTGACGTAGTCGCATTCTCTGAACTCGTGAGATAGCGCATATGGGTAGATATTGTACGCTATTGTACTCAACACTCTATGAAGACTAGAGGGGATGTTTTGATATATTATTATCGGTCATATTTGCAAAAAATACTGTTGTGTCAATTCCATTTTTGCAACTTAATCAGTTTTCATTGTAAGACCATATAATGATTTGCAGGGTATAACAACATGGGGAGTAAAACGTTCTGATGGCTTTATTGCGAATTTGAACCAGGACCACAGTGACTTGTGGACTGTGATGATACTTTTTAAGTTCAGGATTTGGCAAATTTATGTATACTGTTGTAGATTTGTCCTTGGTACATATTTTTGTAGCTAGATTTATTGGTATACAAGAATGTTAAAGGTGGTGATAATTAAATAGAAATTGAGTTTTTGTCTTTGATATACTTTAAAAATAACTGATGTTAGAACATACATCGTAGAAATGTAAACAAAAATGCAGCTACTCTGGCTTTTAAATAACCCTACACCGTTTTTTTCCTGTTGGCATTGTTTAGGTCCAGGGATTATGCGGCACTTTTGACTACATCCAAAGTAACGACTTCGAAACACGTGACGGCGATATAAGTGATTTCACATTCGCTAATTCATACAAAGTCCGTGGAGAGTGTGCTGATGTTGGGATTCCGCCCTTCCAACCATGTATGATCAACGCCCAGAACGCCCTCTACGCTGTTGAAAAGTGTGATCTCATTACATCTTCCACCTTTGATGCATGTCACGGTTTGGTTGACCCCGAAAGATTCTACGATATTTGTGAATTTGATGTCTGCGGGTGCAATGATGCTAACCAATGTCTGTGCAATGCCATCGCAGCCTACGCCAGAGAGTGCGCCATCAGCAAAGTGGTGGTCGATTGGAGAAATGCTGACGCAGTGTCGAATATCTGTAGTAAGTTACATGAGTAATGTCGTTTCTGTTTGTTTTGATAACGGTATCAATCGTCAATTTGTATCTATCTTCAATGATTCATCCTTCATCCCTAATGATGGCAGAAAATAAATCAACAACCGTCTTGGTGGGGGGGGGGGACGCTTCAGGCCGACATGATAATGTTCGCCATATACTTAATATACATCTATATGTATTATCGCAGCTGTACTCTTTTGAAGTACGGTAAATATATAAACCCAACCCTTGTTTGCATTTCGACAATTATCTTTTCTATACTTTTTTCTTTTCAATAATGTAAACGCGATTGTGAAAAATTGACATTTACATATCTGTTTTGTAGGACGTGGTGTAGTTCAGATTTTTTTTCAACTCTCATATCCCGAAATCACTGACTTTGCTATTCATTTTAAAAGGAAATTGTCCTCAACTTAATTTTTAAAATTATCCCCCAAGTTACTAGTAGCATCTCATGGGCCCAACTCGTTCACACGATTGCTTCGCAATCCCCCGTTCAGATTATCATTTTAAGCAAAAGAACAAAATAAATTATTGTTTTAATTTTATACAAACAAATAATCACGTTATTAAACCCTTTACTTGATCAATTCTTGTTTTTATTCTTCAAATTTTCGAATCCCAACAGAAAAAAAGTATAGAATTGTATTGTTCTTTTTTTTTAGAGCCCGAATGTTTAGGAGGACAGGTATACAGTGAATGTTCGTCAGTATGTTCCAACACGTGTGCCCAGTTGAGTTCTACCGAGGACTGTGATGATTCTGAGTGTCTCGCAGGTTGCAATTGTCCCGCAAATTCTGTACTAGATGATTCTGGAAACTGCGTACCGCCATCAGAGTGTACTTGTACCTACTTGGGCAAAGTTTTTGCAGCTGGAGAGGAGATAGAACGGGCCTGTCAGACATGGTAAATATATAAAATCCTGTCACTTGAAACGGGCTACATGTTTTCGTCTAGTTCGATTAATACACTTTATAAGCTACATTTTTGTGTGTGAGAAATATCATTATTTTAGCAAGTCACTGCCATTTATCTGCATTACATCAATCCGTCCATAGAATCCCCGCCATAATTTTACGTGTAATATAAAATCTCTTGTTGATTCAGACCATGAAATGCAGCAATATTAGTAACTTGAACGATTTTATCGAGTCGGGCGATGCTCTGTTTCCTGACTTTAATGTATTTGTCTTGTCAAAATTATCAGCTATGATTTCATTATAGATTTAATTCTATTGATTGACTGACTGACTGACTGACTGACTGACTGACTGATTAATTGATTGATTGATTGATTCAATGCATTAATTTGTAGGATGTCTTACGATTTAATACGAATAAATACTTCATTTCTTCGTGTTTGATGTGGGTTAAGGTGTGAGCAAGTGAATTGCCCCAACGTTAACTCACAGATTATCATGTATAATGTCACATCAAACGTACAAGTAAGGAAGTTTATTAGTATGGATTAGTTTAGTCTCAGAAGTCAGTCATCGCTAGTATTGCATAGTTGTCTCATAAAACGAAAGTGAATATTATTGATTATCTTTTGTTAGTCAGTCGAACATTGATATCTCCGTATCCTATATTACTTTCCATCAACAGTGTTTGTACAAATGGCCAATGGGACTGTGAAGGTGAGATCTGTGAACAGAAAACGATCTGTCCTGGTAACAAAGTGTACAGTGAGTTCATATCACCATGTCCACTGACGTGTCTTAATGTTGATAACTATGTCGACTGTGGAGCATCAACCTTCCCAGGATGCACATGTCCCGACGGAACAGTTCTCGATATGCAGGTACATATTTAGACATTATTTGTAGTAGTAGTAGTAGTAGTAGTAGTAGTAGTAGTAGTAGTGGTAGTAGTAGTAGTAGTAGTAGTAGTAGTAGTAGTAGTAGTAGTAGTAGTAGTAGTAGTAGTTGTTGTTGTTGTTGTTGTTGTTGTTGACGACGATGTTGTTTTAGTTGTTTTGTTTGTTTGTTCGTGTGTCTTGTTGTTTTGTTGTTATCACCGTACTCCCTACCATATTTCTGTCACCGCAGAACTAATGATATAAACGCGCATTGTCGTGACATAGAAGAACAAGGAAATGATTCCAGTATTTTCTGTTCAAATGTGTACAACTTGGCTCGGTATGGTAATTTATGTTTTTTTTTCTCGTTTGCAGAATGACACATGCGTAGAACCAGATGCATGTCCATGTCATCATAACGGTCTGAGATACGAGGCTGGGGAAACGGTGGATAAAGATTGCAACAAATGGTAAGCATGGGCAGATTGTACGAGGCTTGCAACACTTTGTATTGAACGATAGCATGCATTATTCAGCATATCGTAAGGATGAAATAGTGTATTTTGCCGAGGGATTTCAAATGAACGAAATAAACTTAAATAAACATGTTTTGTTACCAGGCGCAAACAAATGTGCCGTTTGTGGTCAGATAAAAATAGCACTGTCTTTATCCAGCGTTATTTTTCCTATCCCATACTAGTAACACAGCTGGTGTGGATTCCGATAGATGTGTTGTCTGTTTTGGTGGTGGCAAGGGATGGGGTGGGGTTGGGTGGTTGATGGGTTAAGTTTACATAACCGTTATGAGGCTACGTGTCTACGACCTTATCTCCAATGGTCTATGGCAATTTTTATAAGGATGTATCAAATTCATATGTTGTAAGAGGCTGATTGATGGTGACTTGGGTGCTATCATTTGTTCTATTAAAATATTGAGACTGTATCATCATTAATGTTATTCTTAAACTTCCAATTACAGTGTCTGTAAGGGACGACGATGGGATTGTACAACAGAAAAGTGTGCAGGTATGTCATTAATTAGTTACATAAATTAGACTTCATATATGAGACTCTATTGTGACAAGCAATCACAATGTCTTACACGTACAGTGTTGATAGCTTTACTTGTTACTTTTAATATTGTATTTTGTCTGAGAAACCATCAAGCGTAACATTACATTACATTACATTACATTGCATTACATCACATCACATCACATTGTATTATATTACGGAACATTGCATTACAGTAAGTGATTCAGCATATCATCACATTAGATTACATTGCAGTGCATTGCATTGCATCACATCACATTATATTACATTACATTATTACACTACACTACCTTGCATTACATTACATTACATTACATTGCATTTCAGTATATTGCATTGCTTTGCACTGCATTACATCTCACTACCATTAATCACATCAGATCACATCAGATCACATCACATCACATCACATCACATCACATGGGTGTAGAAAAAGATAAATTTGACATGACATGACAGTACGTTACATTACATCATATTTAACTAGCATATACCCCCACAACACAACACAACACAACACAACACAGCACAACACAGCACAGTTCACACGTTAGCCCTATTCTAAGTATTACTTCGTACCCTAAACTTACAAAATACTTTTGAGCAAGTTTTCCATCAATCACCACAGTGTCTAACTACCATATCTTTCCTCAACCAGCAATATGTTCGGCAATTGGTGATCCTCACTACATCACATTTGACGGTAAACAATTCTCATTCATGGGCGATTGTAGTTATGTTCTTACGGAGGAAGTCAGTGGTGCTTTTGCTGTCACATCAGAGAATGTGCCGTGTGGAACCAATGGCGTTACCTGTACTAAATCAGTCAATGTTGTCATCGGCAACGTGAATATCCATCTGTTGAGATACAAAGAAGTTACCGTAAACGGAGTGGAAGTTACGTTACCTAAGATATACAAGACCTTGGAAATTCACATTTCTGGCCTTTTCACTGTTGTTTCCACCGATATTGGCTTGACAGTAATGTGGGATGGAGGTAACAATTCATTTACTATAATTACACAACCGTCCACTAATGTAACACAATGACATCTGAAGAAAGTTCCAATTCCCCGTGGGGAAAAATAAAACAAGATGTGACTATTTTCAGAAGGTATCAGGCAGTTGATGGCAAAATAAAGATTTTCCTCGACATTTGAATATGCGTGTTCTAAGTCATCGAATCGTTCATGTACAATGTAGAAATATCAGCTTTAAGTTCTGGCTACAGTAGCAAGTGATAGTTAAGTATGCAAGAATATTACATGTAGGCCTACCACCAGCTTCTACCCATTTGAGTGAAAGTTAATGAGCTTCAAGATATTTAAGTCGTTATTTTTTCTTCTGACAGCAACACGTGTGTACATCAAACTTACACCTAACTACACTGGTAAGTTGATTGGGTTGTGCGGTGACTATGATGGCAACCGGGACAATGACTTCAAAGCGCGGAGTGGTATCGTTGAAAAAGTGTCGGACAATTTCGGAAATAGCTGGAAACTTTCCGACGCTTGTGCTGACGTAGACAATGAAGAACAGGTTCATCCGTGTGAGGTAACGGTTTATTCATATTAGGTCAAAACGGCGATAATTGCTGTTCTTAATTTCCGCTTCTTTCCATTTGGATATTACCATTGACTTACCTTTGAAAACTTCTCTGATGTTGCCGACAAGAGATGACAAAAAAAAAGCATTTCTGTGATAGATGAATATATTGTATCATGTCAATGTGTACTACAGTTGGTATCCATTGATAGTAATGGTCAGTAATTGCGAGTAATTCCGGACGTAAATTATATTTCAATGTGTTTTGTTTCATAAATTGGAAGCTCAGATTATCCCTAAAGTTCTTATCCGAAGTCTGAGAGACAAACATAATTATATGAAACATGTCTTATCATTTGCTTTTTTCCAATACCCCTTTTTTAATATTCAGGCCAGTCCTCAGCGAGCGACATGGGCACAGAAACGATGTAGTATATTACGTCATCAAATGTTTGAACCTTGTCATCCATTGGTGGATCCAGATAATTTTGTTAAGTGGTGTCAATTTGACGCATGTGGGTAAGCATCGTAATTCCTTAGTGGTCAAGCATTTGTTCTTTGCATCAGTTGGACTTTTTGTATCAAAATTGGCGATACTGAAGCATGTGCGGAACTGAATTTCATTGATGTTTTGTGTGTACAAGAAAAAGGCGAAACGCAAAATGGTTTTGCTTAATATACAATCTTTTAAGGGATAACAACAAATAAAAAAACAGATCAATGAATGACAATGTGAAGTAAAAAGTAAATGTACTATTGTTTACTCGTCTCCTGCTGACAGATACAAGCCTCAGAAAACAAAACATTAACATTACATCAACTTCATTAAAATTCTAAAACCTTCAGTCCTATATGTTGATACTATGACGTCACTTTTGTTTCATACATATGTATTATATACATATACATATTCATTTCATATATATACCTGACTGATAGCAAACAGTGTCTTTGGGATTTTGGGGTAGTTTTTTTTTTCAAATGTTCATTTTACAATATGTGGGTATTTGAAGTAAACATTGCAGACTTTTCTCAAGAATTGAGCAACATACATATTTCACGAATAAGTTTTAGATTCACTATCATTACAATTGTGCACCTCAGATTTAATTTCATATACTAGTCAGACGCACTTTCATACACTAGAACACGTTAGTCATTTTTTCGTTACAAATATCACGATTTGTCTACATATCCACATTACGCTATTTAATATGTAATATGTGAAATGCCATTGTGTATGATAAGAGTGACATTATTTAGAAACAAATTCGTAAAGTTCTTTACCATCATTGATATACAAATATTTTTTTCACCTCACGTCATAACTTTAGATGTGACTCAGGTGGTGATTGTGAGTGTCTGTGTACCGCCATAGCAGCGTACGCCGAAGAATGTAACAGGAAGGGAGTTTACATTAAATGGAGAACTCAGGAACTATGTCGTAAGTGGAACATGAATTGAGTTTGGTTAAGGTGTTAAATATCATAACTTTTCTGAAGGAATTACATTTATATTTGTTTTTTGTTAACATTAAAAATACAGAACAGACACAGTGTAAGGGATGTGCATGTATTATTTTTACTGTGTCTATCTCAACATGAAACCTTGTGATCAGTCGCACCGTACCGATGTTGATACATATTTTAGATTAATAGCGTTTGCAAGTTCAGACGAAATCTCGTACGCTGCTTTGGTTTTATAACATACACGAGAATAGAACTTATGTGAAGCCTTTGGAAAGGCCAAATTGATTGGAAAGTATACAAAATATAGGTAACATGTTTTATTTCACTGTTGTTTTCTACCAATCATAACATATCTCGCAAAGACTTCACGTTATACTAGGGAATGACGCAAAAGTTGACATTTGAACCGAAGATGGCGTCTTTTGATCTGCTCAAGGCAAATTCCTGAAAATGATGAGCCCTGTATCACCCTATCTAATCAGCCCAGTTCATTATACATACATGTCGTTGACGCCGGTTCTGTAATGATATCATCTAGACTATAAAGCAAACATTAAAATACATATTAGTATCAATTCTATTATATACATATGTAGCAACATCACGTGATGACACATATTAGACTAACACTTCATCGATGTGAATAACACAACTTAAGATGACACCATCTCATTTGCTGTTCATTTTAAGCGATGCAATGTGAGGAAGGTTACACATACGAAGCCTGTGGTCCAATGTGTGCACCAACCTGCGATAACATAGATGAGGATCTCCCGGACATGTGTTCTGGTTGTCTAGAAGGTTGCCACTGCCCTCCTGGAACGGTAGCTCAAGGTGATTACATTTAAGACGTTCACTTGGAATCCAAACATAACCTGATGCCTATTCAAAAGTTATTGACATACTGCTAGGAATCGATTAGATTATCGGCTGAATACGAAACAGAAGCACAATAAAAAATGAAGATAATTATTAACATCTCATTCTTTCTCTCTCCATCAAATCCACCATTCCCCCATTCTCTGTTACCGTTCATTTCTATTTATCTCTCATTTGCATCACCTGTCCTCCTGTTTCTCCCTCTCTCTCCCCTTCCCTCTCTCCCCTCACAGGTGAAGCATGCATACCCTTTGAGCAATGTCCATGCAAACACAAGGGCACAGCATATCCCCCTGGGACAGTCATATTTGCAGATTGTCAAAACTGGTAAGAACATGTAGTTTTTTGTGGCAGGTCATAATTTTCATTTATGCATCAATTCTTTTTGTCAGCCATCACTTTTCCAGTCCCCATATCATTAAAATGAATGGACAAAGTCATACACGTTCATGAGTTTGATAAGCATGACATGCGCTTAACACTATGGTTCATTTCGCCATAATTTATTTTATTGGACGTGTTCAAACTGAGTTTGATTAAAACAGTTCTATGATTGTTTTTTAAATTCTACAAGAAGCGTGTGTTAGTCTAGCATAGTCCCTTTGAAAATGATACATTATTAACTTAACTTCCTTAACTATTTACATGTATCTATTGCAGTACGTGTTTAGACGGACAGTTTGCTTGTCTTGGTGATCCTTGCTATGAAGGTATGTAAGATAGATAATGTTTTATAGATATGAAGACAGACAGACAGACAGACAGACAGACAGGTAGAAAATGGACAGACAAACATATAGATAAATAGCACAACAAACTCATTTATTAGCAGGATAGGAGTGCTGTCAGATTCAGTTGTCTTCTTAATAACCAAATGAATCTTTATATGAGAGTAGTTTATCCGACCATTTTACTAATTAAAGCGTCCAGGTTCCTTGTGCCGCTCCTGTAATTGGATAGTTAATTGTGTTGCTTTTTACATCCTACCCTTGTTGCTGTTAGAAAATGCCGCGTATGATAGAATTACTGTGTTATGCACGATGTGTACATTAACTTTATGACTGAATTTCTTCAGCGGAAACTTGTAAGGCGGATGAGTTCACATGTGGAAGTGGGCGATGTATTCCAATGGGATGGCTATGTGATAGCGGGGACGACTGTGGTGACGGAACAGATGAAGTCGATTGTAGTAAGTGATGGAACGTATAGCATGTTAGCTATAAAATCCTTGTCTGGCAAATGTATACCAAATTTTATTAGGTTCAATAAATTTGCTATAATTGTAATTAGAAGCAAAGTATGACGCATCGGACAGTAAATTCGAATACTGTTTACCGTTACAATGAAGAGCGAAATTCAGCAATACTCACAGCTTTAACTTATCCTTAGAGCTGTATTTGACAGCAGAACGTCTATGGAAAACATAGTTCGAATATGAGGTTGTAAAACTTCAGACCGTCATATTTTCAATTTCTTTGTTCTTGAACGCCATCTCAGTGAAATGGTGTGAGATGTCATGTACTCGCCATGACGAAATAACTATCAATATACAAGTATTTTTCAAACCATTACCACGAATATGATGGGAATATATGAGCAAAAGAGAATGTGTATAATTTCAAACACTTGATTTGTAATCCTGTTCATCTACAGTTCACACATGTGAAAGTGATCAGTTTACCTGTAACTCCGGTCAATGTGTACCACTGGTGTTCCGATGTGATGCACTTCCTGACTGTGAGGACAGTAGTGATGAATATGGATGTGGTAAGAAATCAACTTCACTTGTAGAATTAATTTGATTAATGTTGTCACGTGCAGTAAGCTATCACGTGGTAGAGATCGCTCGGTCGCCATTTTACAAGAACGTGTTTATACAATTGTCTAAGCACGTGAACTGTTTTCATATGAAGTAATAGTCATCAATTGGCATCGCCCTCAACTTAACGTACAAACCCCAACCTTCTTCACTGTAATGAACTGTCGTACCGCTATGATGTAACTGGTGCAAGAATTTAGTAACCACTCGTGTTGTGAAGATTACAATACCCGTACAGAGTAATGTTGACAGGGACTGAATTTTTGGGAAAAGGAGTATAATGCTAATAGGTTTGCTTAAATTCTAATATGTTTTTTATTTGTCTTTCTCTCACTTTCATATTTAAAGTCTATTTCTTAGCTTTAAGTCATACATCTGATTCACATTTGTTCCTTTTAACAGTTCCAACGGAGTGTCCCGATGGCCAGTTCAAATGTCCCAAATCGGGGAAGTGTATTCCACGGGTATTCTTTTGTGACCATGAATATGACTGTGGCCCGGATGACCATACTGATGAAGAAGACTGCAGTAAGTGTCAATCACGTGGCCATCATGTGACTATTCATATTGCAATAATTGAATATTGAAATAAAAGTGACGTCAGACTCTGAATTGAAACCAGATTCTAAAAGTATCTATACACAAAGTCCGTCGCCATGTACTGAAAGTAGATATTGTAGAGCGATATGTCAAGTCCTTTCTTGCAACGGGAATGTCCTGTGGAATACAGATTAAACGCTGGAATATAGAAAATCCTCATTTTTAAAAAAGATAATGTCTAGTTGAAACAATCATGTGCCTTATTGATATTGGAAAACTATGAACGTTTACAAACTATTGTTCATTGCTTTATTCATCAGAATTCTGTGATGTCAGAGAGTTTGCCTGTGAAACTGGTCCATGTCTTCCATCTATTCATCGGTGTGATGGACATGATGATTGTGGTGATGGAAGTGATGAATTTGATTGCAGTAAGTTCACTCAGTTCATATCTTCCCATGATCCTTTATGTATACCTAACAGCACTACATAAAACCCATAGATTGTGATGTAAACCTCCCATTATTATCATAAGGTTATGTTATAGAAAATTACCAACTCTGTTATCAGTCACTCCCTCCCTCCTCACCGACTCCCCCCCATCCACTCACCCACCCACCCACCCACCCACCCTCTCACTCACTCACTCACTCACTCACTCACTCACTCACTCACTCACTCACTCACTCACTCACTCACTCACTCACTCACTCACTCACTCACTCACTCACTCACTCACTCACTCACTCACCCACCCACCCACCCACTCACTCACTCACTCACTCACTCACTCACTCACTCACTCACCCACCCACCCACCCACCCACCCACCCACCCACCCACCCACCCACTCACTGTCTGTACTCGAAATTTAAAGGCATAGGATATAGAGGAAATGAATGTTTATCAAGGTTGGAGCTTAGTTAAACGTAGGGTTGGCTATTACCAATCCTACCAGGAAACTGTCGACCTAGAACGGAGGTAGAGTTAAAACTGTCGACCTTACTGTGAAGGCAGGGTTATAATGACGTTCAACCAGCATCGCCAATTTCATCAAAACTACAAATTGTTTGATTCCGCTTCAATTTGTCGCAAAATGAAAAACTCATCGATGTGTATGTGTACATGTGATATTTATCGACACACTTTCACCAATTTCAGACTGTACATGCCCTCATGAGTTTACGTGTGAAGACTGTGAGTCGTGTTTGCCTCTCCACCGAGTATGTGATGGCGAAGAACATTGTCCAGATGGATCTGATGAAGACAACTGCCGTAAGCCATTCATTTAGAGAGAGAGAGAGAGAGAGAGAGAGAGAGAGAGAGAGAGAGAGAGAGAGAGAGAGAGAGAGAGAGAGAGAGAGAGAGAGAGAGAGAGAGAGAGAGAGAGAGAGAGAGAGAGAGAGAGAGAGAGAGAGAGAGAGAGAGAGAGAGAGGCTAACATAGAAATAAACAATTATAACACAGGGAACGGGAGGCATGTACTAGTATACCATTAACTAGACGGTGAAAGGGACAGACGTGTGACACCTTATGTGAACACTTAGCGAACGAGCTGATAACAGCTAGAGGTACAAATTGGAAATACAATGTCTATAGTATCATCTTTATTGAACATAAAAGTAATAAAAAAACATATGTAAATACTTGTATATATGCCTCCAGTTCCCTTTGCTAATAGAATGAGGGTGACACATCTTGATATATATTCGAATATTATATTGTAAAATAGTGTATTACCATTTCCTGTTCATGATTTACACGGGAGCTTCTATATGTATCATCTATATTTTCTAAGCGTTATATACATGTATGTACGAATGTTTTAATGTACTGGATGTATCTATTTCAGCATGTGAAGACAATATGTATAGCTGTGAAGACGAAGGTTGCATTGAGCCAAGTAAACTCTGTGACGGTGTAGAAGATTGCCCAAATGGAGACGACGAGAAAGAATGTCGTAAGGAATTCACAACATCATGTTTTTTCATGTACAACTATAAACTGATAGACTGATCGTACTTAGTTACTAGTACAATCAAAAGTCTTTATCTGAGGGGTAAACCATTCGATGGGGGTGGGGGGGGGGGGCTGGGGAAGGAGGATTTGGACCCAACATAAACTTTCTTTCACCCACCATGACAGCAAATTGTTAACAAATATATGCGTTAAATTTTACAGTTGTCAAGTCGCGTCGCATCATTTAACATTTAAAAATCTATTTCATTTCTAAAGCGCTTCCTCTATTTTAAAAATATTCAAAAGCGCTGCACAATCAGTTAAAAGAGACATTAAATTACCATACAAAAACAATTAATACACATCAGGTAAATTTAGTAACATTAAATCAATTTCTAAAAAGTGTTTTAAGAAACACATATATGGGGAAAATTAACTGTTACAAGACCACAGACGGCACAAGCCCTGTCATTCAACTTATTACAAGATCATGGAACTACGAGATTGTGACTACTATTTCTTCTGAGATTATAATTGGCGTTGTGAACTCCCTCAATCATACCTGTTATGTACACCGGAGCTTTGCCGTTCAGAGCTTTAAAAACAAGCAAAATGATCATGAATTCTACCCGTGCCTTAACAAGAAGCCAATGCAACTCAATTAGTGATTCCGACAAACTATCAAATTTCTTCAAGCCTTGAACAACGCCGCACTTTATCATCGCATGTTGGCTCATTGGATATTACTGAAAACCCTAGACTAGTGTCTATCAACAAACATTTTGTATTTCTTTGATGATTGTATACATACATACATACATACATACATACATACATACATACATACATTACATACACAATATCTTTATGTAGATGGTCAGCAAATTTTCTTTCCTGCTTTTGGCCGGCGACAATTTCTTTTTTTCGAAAATCCTCCAATCCCCAAAATCAAAATATGGTTTACTCCTATCGTACTCTGCCCAATAAACGTCGATGAATGCCGAATGTAACATGTTAACTAACAACATCAAAAACTGAGAAGGAACGGCATGGCATCAAGTCTTTCGGTTGTATTTTACCGGTTGTATTTCGACTGTTACTGACACCTATATTGTAGAACAAAGATATTTTATTATCCCATGGTATCGTGTTTATGAAATCGAACGTGTTACCGAAATAAAAATACCGAAATAAAACAAGAGATATATTGACAACAAATATCATCAACTTATTGCTTTCAGCAACTCTAGTAATGGCGGCAGAATTCGTAACGACCGGAGTACCTGGAGTAACGTGTGGACCCAATCAGTATCTATGTAAATCTGGTGAATGTATAGATAATATTGAGGTTTGTGATGATAAAACGGACTGCGAATCTGGGGACGACGAAGAATCGTGTGAACCTGAAGGTAAGTATTATTCGACTGACTGAGGGCGTCCTATGTGGACCATTACAGTGGCGGTTGTTGTAGTCGCGCAAATGGGACATGAAACAGAAAATAGTCGTCAAGCTCGTTGACAAATACTACCATCACAGCTGATTTGAAAGCTTTGTAGGAATAATTTACTATGTTTCGCAACCTCTTCCAATGCCATTCTCGTAAGCTATGTCAAGGATAATGCATTCGTTGATATTGAACACATGAATAGTGAAAATAAGAATAATAACATGAGTGCCAGGATGCAATGTTTGAGTTTTAAACTTGTAACATTTTTTATTCTTTTTCCGCGTAATAGAACCTATTGATGGTGGCTGGAGTACATGGACCCAATGGACTGAATGCACGGTGACTTGTAATGTTGGAGCCAAGAAACGCTACCGAGAGTGCATTGACCCTGAACCAGCCAACGGCGGCAAGATTTGTGAAGGTAGAGAAGAAGACTCCGAAGATTGCCCCCATGATCCATGTCCGAGTAAGTTTTTTTTTCATTTCCGATTCTCTGTTGTTAACTACGATTCATGAAACTGAACTACAGCACGGAACAATTAAAACTGTAGTACCATGAATTCATGGCTGAAAATTGTTCACAAATGTATGAATACAATCATCTGGTTATCAAACACACAAAATAACGATATTCTACAGTTCATAAAAAACGTTTCACAATGATGTTATAATAATCTAATGAGGGCCATATTTTAGAAATTGGAAATTAGGGAAGGGTCACATTTTACTTTGACTCATTTAAAACAAAATCTAACTTAGCATTATTTTGTGATTTTGGCATGAGCCCACCGCTGCCACCAGTTCAAAATCCTACTCCTACTATATACTGACACTGCCACCATTGCAAAGTAATCTTTAGGAGTTCTGGCCTTCACCTCAGCCAATTAGATCCAAAAACAGGCATTGATTGAAGACAAATTACAACCTCACTGTGGTGATAGTGAGAAACAACAAAAATACTTTACAAACTATCAATGTGGTTGGATCTTACTACAGAAAGGTTCCCAGTCTCTAGTGGGATTTGAGCCTAGGGCTTTATGACTACTAATCTTGAGCTTCTAACAACTACATCAAAGGGAGGTGATGTTGAAAATGTGTTTCATTGGAACATTTGAATAGGGGGATGGTCATATTTTACAGAAAGGAAATTGAAGCAGCAACACCTTTTAGCACAACGGATTGGGGGGGGGGGGCGTGTCACATTTTATGCCACAGACCTGGTTTGATTTCCCCAGGCCATCCTCTTGTCATTACTGAAGGCTCCCTGTAAATCCATTTACCCGAATGAAAGAACTATAAACAGTCATGAATGGGTGGGACCGCGGGTAGATGTTTATAATTTTGGTGCCGAATTCTAGAAAATGTAACCAAACGTACAAATGATTTTGCTACAGGCGGTAACAATAACGAATGATCTCACGTTGAAGGGAGTATGTAGATAATGTAAAACACATGTTGTCGGTTCCAAAGTGTATCTCTTCATGTATTCTGTACCCGCACGGAGGGGATGGTGGCAGTGGGGGAGAGAAGGGGGTTACTACTCTAAGGATGGTTGTCACCTGGGTTAGTCAGTGAATTTCTATAATCATTCACAAATAATGAAGTCAACATGTCGTGCCATCATTTCATGATGAAAATGTTATTTCAAACCTACTAACAACATAATCGACGTGGTATCACACAATGCTCTTTGGAATTGGAAAATCTAACAATTATTACTGACCAATTGTGTGTATCGGACGTATGTTGTGCTAAATAGGTTTCTACGTTTTATATAAAAAAATCTTCTTCATCTTCCAGTCGATGGCGATTGGACCCCATGGTCGCCATGGCGAGGTTGCAGTGCTACATGTGATGGCGGTATTAAACTAAGATTAAGATCATGCAGCAACCCACCGCCACAGTTTGGTGGTGATCGATGTGGCGGTGCTCCGTTTCAGATGGCGGATTGTAACATGATGCCATGTGGAGGTAGGTAGCTTCGTAGAAATCGTACAACAATTTGTCTATATGTAATTTTCAACGACCCTCTTTCTTGAAGTTTACTTGGTTTGAAGGTAAATGTACATTTTAAGGAAATATTCATGCCACGAGAAATCATGATATATTGTGTAATGTAATGTAATGTAATGTAATGTAATGTAATGTAATGTAATGTAATGTAATGTAATGTTACAGTATTGTAGTGTAACGTTATGTAATGTAATGTAACGTAATGAAATGTAACGTAATGTAATGTAATGTAATGTAATGTAATGTAATGTTATGTAATGTAATGTAATGTGGTGCAGTGTAATACTTGTCAAGTTTTCTTTTACTTCTACAGCATATGAAATGTCAAGACAACTGAATCATTGGAGTGGGGTGAAGTAATTTGGTTATACTTCTCACTACTAAACCTTAGCTTCGTTATTCATACGTTTTGAAAGTGATTGTTCACTATGTATTGAATGATGAATCGATCATCTTTCCCTGTAATTCTTCTGTTGATAATAATATGCATACCACCATCGAATAAATGACAAATGTTTGAATATATATACGATTCATTATTTTCTCTAAAACAGAGGAGTGTGGTAATGGCAAAGAGGAGCTAACCGTAGATCAATGTCAAGGTAACTGTCCACGTTCCTGTACATCGTTGAGCGGATTCGTCGAGTGTTCCCAGGATTGCTTACCTGGCTGTCACTGTCCCGAAGGAACCCTATTGAGTGATAATGGCACATGTGTGACACCGGAAGGGTGCGGTTGCTTCTACGATGGTGAAATGTACGAGATTGGTGAAACTATACAGAAAGATGACTGTAATACCTGGTATGTTGATTTGTCGTTTTCTGCAAACATTTATAAAAAGATTTTGAAGTTTTGACTTTGAGTCAGATATCTGAACGTTGCAAACGAGTGTATTTAGTTCAGCGTGGGATGGGGTGAGGGGACGGGGTGGGTATGAATGGCAACCTAAGTATGATTGCAATAGCGTTAGAAAGCATATGGCGGGGCATTAAGAATTCGTTCTTTGTTTTCTATGTCTCAACAGCACTTGCGAAGAAGGCGGCACCCTCCATTGTACAGAAGAAGATTGCAAAGGTATGTTGAAATATGAAGCATAAAACAATTCACCCGATTTAGAAGATGTACAAAGGTAATGTCTTTATCTTAATATTACAAATGCAATACACCCGATCGCTATCTTTTTAGGTAGAAGTTTGTTACAGGTATTATAAGGGTGTTGTGCAAATTCAAGAATTGGCGGAAAATTATTTGCAGTTTACGGGACTGCAGCTGTTCCCGAATATATGCATTGTTGATGGTTTTCAGGTGTGTTCAATAACGTGTAATTTAATTAGCAAGGCGACTATTGTGGCATTCCGTATTATATAGGTAATTAAGTTTACTATGTTGACAATATTACATGCACGTGAAAGATGTGGTAACATAATAACAGATGCTGTGAATGAATGAATGAATGAATGAATGAATGAATGAATGAATAAATGAATGACTGTTGTTGGATGCATGTGTTTACAGGCTGATAATCAAGCATACTATTTATAACAGAACTGTAGCAGATGCTCAAATTTCATGGGCATGGTTACCATCAACAATTGGCAAGCGCCATGTACATGTGTGATCTCTTTGAGACTTTGCAGTTACCAACATTTATGTAAATCAAGCCTTGATATTGACTGAGCTGCTATATGGTCATGTAGGACGAGTGTTTCTGAAACACGTCTACAACAGGCGTGCTCATTTGACAAAACGAGAGCTGTTCCGAAGTGCCTTTATACATTTTATAGTATCATTATCATTAATTGTTGGGTTAGTCAGCTGTGCATCACGTTTTACACATAAATTCGTTCGTCTTGTGTATACGTACATTGTTTTTCTGTACCACAGAGGATTGTGTTTTGAGTGAGTGGACGCCATGGGGAGATTGTCCAGCTACCTGCAGTGACTACGAGTTTGTACCTCAAAGGAAGAGATACAGATACAAAGATCCACCGTCTTCCAATGGTGGAGAAGAGTGCGACGGTCCGTTAGAAGAAATTGAAGATTGTAATTTTGAACCCTGCCCAGGTAAGCAGGTCACATTTTGAAAAGAAGAAAACTATGCGAATAATTTGTATCAATTAAAGAAATTGACGAGCAGTATACTGAAAATACATGTTTGATATCTCCATAAGATCATGTAACAGTTAACCACCACTAACCTTACCTTCCGACTGGTGTATATTGTAAGGAAATTTACTTGCGTATAGGGAAATGCCTCTGGCGACGCGACAACAAAGTTTATTAAGGGACATTGTCCGGACAACTCGATATGTTTCCTCTATTTACTATTTGAAAGCAATGTATATGCCAGAACTATGGTATAATTATTACACAAAGGTCAACAATCATTTCGATTTTGCCTGACTTTATATTGATGAATTATGTATTGCGACCGTATACGTTTTCAGAGCCTGGTAATTGGACACCATGGACGTCATGGACACATTGTACGATGTCTTGTAATACTGGTATTAAGATGCGTGTACGGAGCTGTACTGCCGAGCGACCTCTGAACGGCGGGGCTGCTTGTCCAGGAAAACCAATAGATCTTTTTGAATGCAACGTGCTTCCATGTGGTAAATACAGACATGATTTTGATTATAATATTTTTTGCAATCGTCGTTCTTTCTGTTTACATTTTGGTATGATTTCAGTAATACTGTAATGCAGAAAAGGGAATCTGCGAATTCAGTTGGACAGTACATGATATTGCAGATAGAATTTCATATCCTTTGCAAAACAAACTGTTCGATACCACACCCTGCATCCAATGATTCCAAGGAAAGAAAACAATTGCAACTATTAATTTTCAGTTATAAAATGACTCGTTTCTTGGAGTGTGGAAATACATCATGCGGCCATGTGCCTGTGACGACAATGTAAATAATGATGTGTGATTCCATTATTGAATATTTCTATTAGGTACGGACTGTGAAGAACCGAAAGAGTTTCTACAGTGTAACTGTCCACAGACATGCGATCACTTGTCTGGTGCAGCTTACTGTGAACAAAATTGTGAAACGGGTTGTTATTGTCCAGATGGACAAGTTATATCGGTATGTATTACTCATTATCATTCATTATCACTACAGACCATTTTAGACTTAATCATACGAACAGGCTTCTTTGCAAACTTTGACGCTGAAGTTTTAGATTGCAAATCAATCGATCACTAGTTACTTACTTAAAAAAGAACAAGACAACCTGTGATTATTTCTTGATGACTTTACGACCTAAACGAACTAATCAATCCAATTCCAGAATGACACATGTATACCGATTGAGAGCTGCCCATGTCTCGATGCTGATGGCAAAGAGTACCAAACTGGAGAGATTGTACCCGTTGAATGCAATACTTGGTAAGAATCTTTGATAATGGATGACACACACACACACACACACACACACACACACATATTTTGTATACCTAATTGATCGCTCAAATTCAAAATAATTTGGTACATACCTCAAAGAAAAGAAAGCACACATGTCCTGAAAAGCTTATTGATGTAGCTTTTAGTTTTTATTGAGTCATTTATATAATTAATGATTTTCAGTAATTAGGCTATATCTGACGAGTGCATACCTCAAGTTCTATAATTTGGTACATACATTCATGATACCCCAGGGTACATGTGTATCGTAAAGCTTATTGATATACCAGTTAGTTGTAGTGAGTCATTTGCATAATTAATTATTTTCTATAATTAGGCACACTTCAAATCCAATATAATCTACTACATAAATCAAACATAACAAAACAAATGGGTTCTAAAGAACTTATAGATTTAGCTTTTAGTTTTAATGACCCCTTGCCGTAATGAATCATTTTCAGTAATTAGGCCATCTTAAAATTTCACACTTCAAATTCAATATAATGTGACCCATACTTCAAACATAACAAATTGCATATGTTCTGAAAAAGCTTGTTGATGCTGCTTATAGTTTTAATGAATCATTTGCATAATCGATGATTTTCAGTAATAAGCTCAATTCAATGTAATTTGGTACATACATCAACCAATGTACACTGTTCTGTTATATTTCATTTGCATAATCATTGATTTTCTGTAAGTAGGCAATGTGTTATGTATACAACCTTCAGATTTCTTATAGTTTGGCACACATATATATGATTGCTGTAGGCAAGAATTTTGCATTTCGTCAATTATTGTGTGTAGGAGCGAAAAATCTAATGATTCTGCCCTTACGGAAGGCATCCTGTTTGAATGGTTGCATAATGCTATGTACCTTTACTAGCTCGGAAACTCCCTCTATGTGAATACTGTATTGACAATATCAAACATCTCTCTTATAGTCACTGTCATGAGGGGAAGCTGATTATGTGTACAGAGGATGTATGTGACGGTAAGTGTGTGCTTTGACATATATACTGTGCTTGTTTGATTACCACCAATTTCACTAAATGAATTTGTCCATATCATAAATCTTAATAGTAAGGTTTGTTGTACTGTACATATATTCAATCTATGTACTAAATACAATGTATTATTTGACCCTTTGTAGTGGATGGTGACTGGAGTCCATGGTCAGCTTGGGGTACCTGTGACAAATCGTGTGAGGGCGGTATTAAAAATAGATATCGTGGATGCGTAGATCCTGCTCCTAAAGCCAGTGGTAAAGATTGCGAAGGAGTCGACACGGAAACCAAAGTATGCAATGAAGACGCTTGTACAGGTAGGCAGACAAAATTATTATTGAGGACACTGGGGATCATGGTCATCGTGAAATTGAAAACATATTGAATACATACATGCATCCATTCCGTAACTACCTACCTACCTACCTACCCACCTGCATGAATGCATACATGCACGCACGCAAACACACATACATACATACATACATACATACATACATACATACATACATACATACATAGAAATGCATATGGAACTTGTGAGACAGTCCGAATAAATAGATGTAATCCGACGTTTCGAATAAAAATTCTTTTTCAAGGTATTCAAAGGCAAGATCTATGAGGTAAACACCTGAATATATCTGAATGTTATGGAATAGAACGACAACCGCGTCAAAACACACACACACACACACACACACACACACACACACACACACACAGACGGATGGGCGGACCGACCGACCGAACGGACGGACAGACAGACAATGGGAAGGAAGCTGAGAAAGAGGAAAACTGATTAACTGGGACATTGCACAATACGACATCAACTATACAGACTAGTGAGACAGACAGGTAGATAGAATATAGATACATTGACAAAAGAATGGTCGGGCCAGTTAATTAATTTCGTCCTGACTCAACATACCATTCTTATGTTACTTACAGTAAACGGTGAGTGGGGATCTTGGTCATCGTGGCTTGAATGCACTGTGACTTGCGGTGCCGGGACAACAACACGTTCCCGTGACTGCGATGATCCTCCACCATCAGGTGAAGGACTTCCGTGCCCTGGCAATGAAACTGAGGTTATAGCCTGCTTTCCAGGGGAATGTCCAGGTAACTACGATAACAGTTCATTTCTTTGTTAATTTGGAATCAAGATATGTTAGATTTTGATGTCATCTGGTTTACTGTAGTAATTCTTGTTTTGAGTGTAATATTCACAGGTCTAAGTTATTGTACTGTATGTCTTCAGTGTCTCTTAGACAGAACTATTAACTCATACACTTAGTCATCAATGTATGTTAATTCTAAATGATGTACTTGTGTTTTAAAAAAAATTCAAAAGATCGTGTTGCATTTTACAAATCGGAACGAACTTATGGGTGTGAATGTTCTCTGTGCCTACACATTTTATATTTTTAAAAACTAATAAGTCAACGCTGGTGGCTATAATACCAGGTGTAAAGTGAATGCCTTCCGTAGGGAAAGAAATTAGATTATTATTGTTCATGCTCGTATTATCAGAATGCAACTGTCGGCAATTTTTATAACATCTGTCGTTCACAGAAATAATTACAAATTTCGGGAAATATTAGAAAAATCGGTTTTATTACATGAAAAACGTGATTTCTATTACAAATATCGGCAATTATTACAAAATTTGTACAGAACTACCTAGAGCTACCGACAGGACCTACTTAGTAGTGAAGCTACTGGCGTTTCTAACACTGTGTATCTATTCACAGAGATTCCGTGTGAGAATGGAACTGAATGGGATGACTGTGGACCAGACTGTCCTCGTACCTGCGCAGATATTGGGCAATGTGTAAGCCAATGTGCACAGGGATGTTACTGTATGGAAGATGGTGAAGTTCTCAAAGATGGCGAATGTGTCGAGGTCTCAGAATGCCCATGTCAACATCCAAAAACAGGAGAGCTAATACCGCCAGGTTCTACGTTTAAAGAGGATTGTAACGAGTGGTTAGTTGAGAAATACTATGTTTTTAGTATACGATTTTGACATTTTGATACAAAGGATTCATATATCGTTATTGAGATTCATGGCTTGACAAGAGTGTTTTGTTTTCAAGAAGTAAAAAATTGTTGTAATAGAACATTTCGGCCGATTTCATGAAGTTATAATTTACCCGAACAAAACAGTGCTTGACCCTATATATAGTTTTGTCACATACCAGAAAGCAACTTGAATTTGACATTCACTTAGCTATAATATCCTGAACCCTTGTACATGTTTTGCCATTGTCCATTTTCGCAATGTCAAACATACATACATAAATACATACATACATACATACATACATAATACATACATATACATATATACATACATCCATACATACATACACCCTCCTCCACACACAAAGCTTTCATCGTTGTTGTTTTCCTTACTTGTTGTCACAAGCCTGCATAACATACTTCACATATACTTACATAATTTGTTTTCACAGTGAATGTATGGATGGCGAAATCATATGCTCAAATGAGAAATGCACAGGTATTTACAATTATTACAACTATTTACTATTGCAGCTCCCTACCCACCAAATTGCTCAGTTTTTCTTGATTATTTTCATGTTTATTTGGCACGAAATATAATTGTTACCATACATACATGATCAACACTGCCGTTAAAATAATTTCTGTCGACGTTTTGAAAGACGTAAATTGTCTGACAGATATGCACATACATACAAACATACATGCATAGGATGCAGACAATTAGTCGATAACGAAAACACTATTGGTAAAGACAAAGACGGTTCTTAACAGTATGGATTATCATTGATTGTGATGATCGTATAATGTATTAAGATAACATCTATTAACTGAAAAGAAATCTATTTCAGTTGATGGTGGCTGGAGTTCATGGTCACCTTGGAGTGAGTGTAAGGTTAAATGTGAAGGACGTCCAACCAAGCAATTCCGAACAAGAGCGTGCACAGACCCGGAACCGCAAAATGGCGGTAAAAAATGCAAGGGAAGAAAACGTGAGAAAGCTAACTGTCCCGAACAACCATGTCCCCGTAAGTGCAAACTCTGTCTGTCTGTCTGTCTGTCTGTCTGTCTGTCTGTCTGTCTGTCTGTCTGTCTGTCTGTCTGTCTGTCTGTCTGTCTGTCTGTCGCTGGTAGCGTGTCTGTTCATCGGTCCGTCTGTTTATTTGTATGTACAAGCAGATTATGTGGTTACAACGCTGAAACAACACCTTACCAAAGGTGTTTTGCTCTCCCATTTTGTTTAAAAAAAATAATATTTGATAACTATTCTTGTCCAGGGAAGGGCAATTGGTCACCATGGGAACAATGGTCTGGGTGTGAAAAGTGTGAGGGTGATTCTGAATCTAGAACAAGATACTGTACCAAACCATATCCTATAGATGCTAGTGCAGATTCTGGATGTCCGGGCAACACGACGCAGACACGCCCTTGTCCTGTCGATGTCGAGGAATGTGGTAAGCTTAAAAGTTATAATATAACATGTTTTAGTTGTTCATGTTTACGTATTTCTTTGTTTAGGGCCATGTTTTTTTATACCAGTACAAGTGTATTATTACATAGTTCTCAAATTGGTGTGGTTTGAAGTGAGTACATAGCATTTTACAATGTCATAACTACTTGATGTATTGTGGCCAAAATAAAACTAATTTTCTGAAAAAGAAGTAAGTTCCCTGTTTACAGCTTTGATCATAGATGTAATAGCATATCATCTGCAAAGTAACATATACACATCCCATAATATCACACAACATACCGGATTTGTAGTTCAGGAAATATCAAATGTAAATGTTTAAGAAGTACAATACAACAAATAAAGTATTACACCAATATACCCCCCCCCCAAACGTCTACACATAATTCTTGCCCTTTAATATATTAATGCCACTAATTTACATTATCCTTAAGGGGAAAAATGTCCCGACGAACGAGACTGGACAGACTGTGCAAACATGTGTCCTAGAACCTGTGAGGACATCCAGAACGACGTCGATTGTACAGAAAATGAAGACTGTGTCCCTGGGTGTCAATGTCCTGCCGGTATGGTTCTATTAGATGGCAGTTGTATACCACCAGAAGACTGTCCATGTAAATACCCCATGGGTGAAATCGTCAAACTTCTCGGTAGGTGTATATGCGAACGTTCACTGCACTGTCTTGTGTGTCACTGAGTATACATGGGCTCACAAATATGACGGGATGATGCACTGCGCAAGTACTATAAAATAGGATTGACCGCATATACGATCAAATAGGTTGAATCATCGCTCCGGTTCGCTTCTGCCTTTCAAAAGTCACCGTAATGCAGTGTTTTATTTGTCAGATTCTACGGTCCGATCGCAGAATTTAAAAAAAGATTATATTTATTGTATAATCACTGCGGGCGACTATTCTTTTTAATTTTCCTGGACTAGACGAATGACTTCGAAAGTACTTGATGAACACATTCACCCCTGTGGCAACATATACTTGTATCAGTAGATAACGAGTTGAAATCTCACATATTCAGTAACGATCGATTGACAGAATCGTGCGTATGTGGGGAAACCGACAATATGCAACATTAGACAAAATATTTGTAATATTACTTAGGGTGGGTAGTACTATCTATTACATGGGGCTTATGCTCAAAATGATAAACTGCAAACGGTGAATCCCAAGAGTAAACATTTTTGATAGCTTGTTCAACATGCTTCTGAATAATTGATGTCATTATATCATCATACAATATAATGTAACTATGTAGAATAGGAGTACTGGAAATCTAATATCTGCTTTCTTTCAACTGCAATTAACAGATTCGGCTCTTCAGACTACTGCCGCCCCTGGACGTATACAGACAGTACAACCAGTGCAAGCAGGTGAGGGTTTGACAACAATGCGGAATCCGTAGTTTGAATCCACATGATGTAGTGTTGATACGTTGTTTGTTTGTTGTCAGTTGCTGTAGTGTTGATAAGTTGTTTGTTTTTTGTCAGTTGCTGTAGTTTTGATACGTTGTTTGTTTGTTGTCAGTTGCTGTAGTGTTGATAAGTTGTTTGTTTGTTGTCAGTTGCTGTAGTTTTGATAAGTTGTTTGTTGTCAGTTGCTGTAGTGTTAATACTTTGTTTGTTTATTGTCAGTTGCTGTAGTTTTGATAAGTTGTTTGTTTGTTGTCAGTTGCTGTAGTGTTGATACATTGTTTGTTTATTGTCAGTTGCTGTAGTGTTGATAAGTTGTTTGTTTGTTGTCAGTTGCTGTAGTGTTGATACATTGTTTGTTTATTGTCAGTTGCTGTAGTGTTGATAAGTTGTTTGTTTGTTGTCAACTGCTGGTATTTTGAAATTCAAAATGGTTCATATTAATTATCTCCATCGCCAATAGAATTGCTTATGATACTTTGTTATCGGTACCCCATACTTGCCTACGGTAAATGGGATGGGTGGGAGGTGGGGTGGGGATTAGCCATTTATTTCTCATAATCTGTAATTTGGCTATCCATATTATATTTCAACAAGGAGAAATACTTTGAAAGTTAAAATGCTTAATCTTTGCATGGTTTCTAATATTTGTTAACTAAATGTATAATAAAATTTTAAATTTATAAAATTTATACTCACAATGCATTTCAACTGAACAGTGTCTACATTTGTGATTAAGAAACAGCTAGTAGTGCTTCCCAAGGACTATTTTTTAAGGAATATTTTAAAGAGGACAGTGTTTCATGCTTACGTTGTAGTAACATTTGTGGGAACAACGCCATCATTCCCGGAACCAGGAACCGGAGAAGGTCGAGTAACACCGACTACACCTGGTGGGATTGTTGGAGCAGCAGAAGTTGGAGCACCAGATGGAGCAACTGTATTAGGTAATAGTTTGCAATCAATGCTGTGGCTATATTTATATTTAAATTTTATCATAAGGCACTTCTCCCGCACTTTCATACTAATTCCATGATATTCCATAGTTTTCCCAAGCATATTTTGTGTGTGTGTGTGTGTGTGTGTGTGTGTGTGCGCGTGTGTGTGTGTGTGTATGTGTGTATGTGTGTATGTATGTATGTATGTATGTATGTATGTATGTATGTATGTATGTATGTGTGTGTGTGTGTGTGTATGTATGTATGTGTGTGTGTGTATGTATGTATGTATATGTGTGTGTGTGTGTATGTATGTATGTATGTATGTATGTATGTATGTGTGTGTGTATGTGTGTATGTGTGTATGTTTGTATGTATGTATGTATGTATGTATGTATGTATGTATGTATGCATGCCTGCCTGCCTGCCTGCCTGCCCGCGCGTGCGTGCATGCCTGTGTGCGTATGTGTGTCATAGTGTTAGACCAGATAGGTACGTACATGTGCTTGTGTGTATGTACACGAAATTAAGATACCTTGAATAAATCAATATCAGTCCGTAATTGTGTTGCAAGTGTTTAATTATAAAGTACAAACCTACCTACAAAAATCAAAGTATCTAACAACCAGTCAAATGGGCCTTTACTTATAAACAAGTGAAGTGATGATAAGTTAAACAATTTTGAATTCACAGGGACAACAGGAGCTGGTGGAATAATTGGTATAGGTGGTGTTGCAGGAGAAACAACACCCGAGTCAGACATTCTAGCAGAGCAGCTTGTTAAGACCTTGCAGAATTCTCTTGTTGACCCAGGTGAAATGGTCACTGTGAACTGTAATAACTGTACATGTGAAGCAGGTCATTTAGAATGCACTGAAAAAGAATGCAAGGGTATGTAATAAGGTCAGGGGTTTATTTCTTGTGCTGCCTGGCAAAGTATATGAAGCATGTTTATAGATAGTATGACGTCTCTACTCAGGAAGACAAGACTGTGCAGTTTGATTAGACAATTACGAATTATACACATTTGAATCGTACAGCTAAAGAGAGAGAGGCAAAAATAAACTTTCTTGACATCATATTTGTTGTTTTGAGGAAGATGACGTCAGTAAGTATTGTCCACGGTGAAATATTGTTTCATTCAATGTCCATCCTAATGAGGTATCCAGTATTTATGTAATAGGAAACTTGCAAAATCCGCCAACTTGAATTGTACTCTCCGCTGCTTTATAGGAAATGTATCGTTCCATTGATAAACATGAAGAAATAAATTACTGTTTTAGACAGTTCGTCACATGTTTTGTAGCGACATCTAACTTAAACCTGGTTTATACCAAGACATTTGCAAGACTGATATCCTTCTGGTCACCTTGAATTGTGTAGTATCCCAAGTACAGATAATTTCGTAGGTCTTATCATCTTACCATCCTCAATTTGGATGACAAATAAGTCAGTGCTTCTATAGGAAATAAAAGCAATATAAAAGAAATGCTAATTTGCACGATAGTCTAATCCCCTTCATCATAGCAATATACGTGTTTTCAGCAAATCTCCTAGATTGGCACCAGTCCCTAGGGAGTTTTTTGTTTTTCTATCATAATCTTCAAGTGTTTTTAATTTGCTATTCATTTCAAATTTTGTGAAGAAAAATGTGGTTAACTTTTATATTTTTCCCAGTTACTAGTAGTCTTCCATGGGATTGGCTATTGGCTTAGTGTTCACCAAGGACTGGTCGCAGTCGCGCATCCAGGTCGCTATTTCACACAAAAGAACACAAGTGTGTCAAAACATTTCTTATTCAAACAAAGAGTGGAACAAGCCCAGAGATTTGAGCAACTCTATAAATCTCCTTTTATTTCCATGCTTATGAAACCATATGTTCAGATAGTGTCAGGATAATAATTTTGTTGGAGGGTTGTGAATGTTCCTTTTGTTTACCTATCTTTTCAGTTGATGGCAACTGGGCTGGTTGGTCTCCATGGGCAGAATGTAGCGTAAGCTGTGGAGGTGCCATGCAGATTCGTCGACGCCTATGTGCCGATCCAGCGCCTTCAAGTGGTGGAAAACCCTGCCCTGGACGTGATATTGACCAAAGAGTTTGTAGGGAAGAACCTTGTCCAAGTAAGTATAACTGTAGTATCATTATAATAAAAACAGAAAGAGAAACTGTTATTGATGTCATGACGAGTTAAAATGAATATCATGAGAAAGATATAGTCACTGAACCTTTCTGGTATTGCATACGTTGTTGCGATGGAAACCACGTGGCTATGTAAACTTGCGATCTTCAATATATAGACATACTCAGGTCAGGTTTATTAAGAACCTTGTTAGAGCTTTTTCAATGGAAAGCCAGTAATTTGTTGAAAATTGAAACCATACGCAAAAGTAAAAATCTTAATAACAATTATTTTGGATGACAATTTGTTACAACCATTTCGCAGGTCCTCTCCCTACTCCTATTTATAAGAAATGTATCGCAGACATGTCAGTGCTTGAAGAGATTTCAGACGTCTTGGGTCAAGATGCAGATACTGTAACCATTGATGGCCAAATCGGTGAGCTGGATGATGGAACTCCATTTTTCCCCGGAGATGTTCTGGACTCAGACCATGTTTTACAACTACGATGTGGAAACTGGTAGGTAATTTCAGATGGCGTAGACTTGTAGCTCATAGCCACAGCATATGATTGTTTTCACAATTACATACATCATTGTTGCGATATGTTAGGATGTATTTTTTGAAATTGATGGGTTATTTCAGATCTGATTCTACAATTGTGTCTCACGTTCACAACACGTGGAAAATATTTTGTTTTCGACAGAATGAGATACATCATTACTGTAATATTATTGTGTTTCATGAATACATTTTGTGAGGTAATTCATACCAAAAAAATAGAACATTATAAGTACATTACAAAAGACGACTTTATGTATTTTTAACCAAATGAATATCTTATCGCTGATACATTTATTCATTTATTTTAGTACTTGCGAGGATGGAAACCTTAACTGTAAAGAGAAGGAGTGTGAAGGTAAGCAGAACATGCATGTATATATATGTATGTATGTATGTATGTATGTATGTATGTATGTATGTATGTATGTAGAAATGCATAAGGAATGAGTGAGACAGTCCGAATTAATAGATGCAATCCGATGTTTCGAATAAAAATTCTTTATCAAGGCACGATATAATAGGTTAACACCTGGCTATATCTGAATGTTATGGAATAGAGCGATACCCGCGCGAGATTAACATCTCATTCGATTCTATGTGAGTAGAGAAGGTTTGCAAATCCAACAAGGTGAAATATGGCTCAACGAATTCCTTCGCCCCTTGTAATTACCGAAGGCTACCCAACTGCCGCTATCAAACTGTATTGTACCATTTAAAGTGTAAAATGATTTTGACTGGACATTTCTCGTAGCCCTACCAACAAGTTTGCCAAAGTGTGTCGCCGATATGTCGATCATCCGTAATATCAACAAAGTAGCTGATAAAGAGTCTAAAGTTGGAAAACCGAAAGAGGGTGAGCCAATGGGATACCTAGAGGATGGCAAACCAGTTTATCCTGGCGATGAATTACTTCAGGATGACATACTTCTTCTAGAATGTGGAAATTGGTGAGTCAATGCTTATTGTAAATTTGCTGATCGAAACGGGATCTGGTGTCTGAATAACACCAGATATGTCAAAAGTTAGAACACACTACATTATGAAGAATATGATAACACTGGTGATTTAATGAAGTATGCAAATGACATCAGATCATGTAAGCTTGAGTACTTGAAAGACATACCAGGATTCATTTATATCATAACGTATCTTCAACTTACAGCACGTGTGATGATGGTAATGTACACTGTACCCCTGGGTCATGTAAATGTAAGTTTGAAGAATTATTTTTATTGTACCCATTTCATTTCAAGTTCTAATGTTAAGCTGTATTTATCCTTTGCTTATGCGATTCCATGATGTCTTCGATTTCAAAAGAATGCCATTAAACCAATGTCATTATTCATGTATTGTTTTCATTACGGTGTGCAGTCTACATATTTTAAAGTGACAAGTTCAAAACCCCCAAACTTGGCAGTGGTACTTTCCTACCTACTTCACTTAATAATTTTACAGTGGGAGAATGGTCATCCTGGACACCTTGGTCACTGTGTGAAGTTACATGCGGTGAAGGCTTTGTTACACGTAAAAGAAAGTGCAGAAAGGAAGGAGGTCGTAAGCGTGACAAGTGTCCTGGTAAGGGAAAGGAAAGAGAGCAGTGTGACATTCCTGAATGCCCAGGTATGTTCTCATTTGATAATATCGTCATGAGAAAGTATTCTTATGAATGTAGACATTTACTATGCATTTTACACTTGTAATGTAGTTCATATGAATTAGCTGTTGAATTGCTGAATTGCGAACAAACTTACTTCCGAAATCTTGTTTTGTTACTTTCCAGAAGCCACAGCTCCAATTCTTCCTGAAATTGCCGCAGCGGAACCAGGTAAATTGAATTAAAGATGATTGCCTTAAGTATGAATGTGTATATAAAAAAATGCAACTACGTGAAAGTTTGTATAAAACCAGTGTTTGCGACGATTAGTGGCTTTTTGCACGATGCTTTTGCAATACCGTCATAAATGTGCCATGTTTGGAAAAATAGCAGTCGCTTCAATTCATGTACAGTGCACATTCTCGTTACCTATAAAAACAGAGCATAGGGTCAATTGTGATAGAATTAAGATCGACAGACAGACGGACACAAAGGTTGAACAATGGAAAGATAGACTGATTATGAAATAGCAAAGCGATTCAAATACTAGGATAGATATATGATAAAATATACATTGCAATGATTTACAAAGTATATTTTCAGAAAACTATACTTATGTTATTGCTAAAATTTAAGTATCGGTTTCCCAATTAAAGTGCCAGTTAAGGAATGTGTTGCGGATATGGCCAGTATTGAATTAGTGTTGGATAAGGCCGATGAAGACCCAAATGTAGAGAAACCAGGTGACGGTGACCCAATCGGTGTGTTAGATAATGGGGCACCATTTAAACTGGGCGATACGCTGACTGGTGATCTGGTGCTACATCTACAGTGTGGAGAGTGGCAAGTATACTTTGACCATCCTCACTCTGGGTACTGAAAAAGTGTATCTAAGCTTTAGTCCGTATGACTGGAAAGAAAACCACCTCTTTTATTTTGTTCTAGATGATATATGATATATTTTATGTGTAGGTAGTCGTGGTAAGTGGAAGAGTAGATATGATGAAAAATGATTATGACCTAATGGTCCTGTAATTTGTAGACACATACGAATAAAGATTAACTTGGAGATGAATTTATGCACTATGAAAGAGGTTTTGTTTGATATGTTATGTCGTCCGTAGTTTAATATTGGTTGTTGTCACGTTTTCAGTCATTGTGAAGAAGACAAGATGGAATGTGAAGAAAAGGAATGTGAAAGTAAGTAAAGCTATACTTTCAACATGCCAGTTCAGAAATAGTTGTATTGTCGTTGTTAATGAAAAGTTGCCAAAAGGAATAGCCACTCCAACTTATATGTAACTAGTGACCTGAATGTAAATTGTTATGCAACATATCATTTTTGTAGATTGAAGCGATGTGGTCAAAATCATGTTTTAGATATAGTGAAATCTTTGAGTGACTGAAAGTTGTGATAATTTTGTTTACACATCATTATACAGCTTTCATAACCATATAACACTATTTTGACTTGAAAATAATGTAAGATCAGTAAATCAATTGCAGAAAATATTCCTTACTGCTATGTCACCTTAGTAATTTAATTTGGATTTGGTTACAGCACTGCCAACGACCGTGCCAGTTAAGGAATGTGTTGCGGATATGGCCAGTATTGAATTAGTGTTGGATAAGGCCGATGAAGACCCAAATGTAGAGAAACCAGGTGACGGTGATCCAATCGGTGTGTTAGATAATGGGGCACCATTTAAACTGGGCGATACGCTGACTGGTGATCTGGTGCTACATCTACAGTGTGGAGAGTGGCAAGTATACTTTGACCATCCTCACTCTGGGTACTGAAAAAGTGTATCTAAGCTTTAGTCCGTATGACTGGAAAGAAAGCCACCTCTTTTATTTTGTTCTAGATGATATATGATATATTTTATGTGTAGGTAGTCGTGGTAAGTGGAAGAGTAGATATGGTAAAAAATGATTATGACCTAATGGTCCTGTAATTTGTAGACACATACGAATAAAGATTAACTTGGAGAAAGAGGTTTTGTTTGATATGTTAAGTCGTACGTAGTTTAAAAGTGGTTGTTGTCACGTTTTCAGCCATTGTGAAGAAGACAAGATGGAATGTGAAGAAAAGGAATGTGAAAGTAAGTTTAGCTATATTTTCAATAGGCCAGTTCAGAAATAGTCGTGTTTGTCGTATTGATAAAAAAGTTGCAAAAAGGAATAGAAGTAGGACTATGTATCTAGGACTTCACTGTAAATTATTGTGTAAAATTAATTACTGTTTCTAAATTATGACCCTTCCACCATTTGTAACATATGACCCAACTAATTTTCTTGCCCCTTGTAATTACCAAAGGCTACCTAACTGCCGCTATCAAACTGTATTGTACCATTTAAAGTGTAAAATGATTTTGACTGGACATTTCTCGTAGCCCTACCAACAAGTTTGCCAAAGTGTGTCGCCGATATGTCGATCATCCGTAATATCAACAAACTAGCTGATAAAGAGTCTAAAGTTGGAAAACCGAAAAAGGGTGAGCCAATCGGTTACCTAGAGGATGGCGAAGCAGTTTATCCTGGCGATGAGTTACTTCAGGATGACGTACTTCTTCTAGAATGTGGAAATTGGTGAGTCAATGATTATTGTAAATTTGCTGATCCAAACGGGATCTGGCGTCCGAATAACACCAGATATGTCAAAAGTTAGAACACACTACATTATGAAGAATATGATAACACTGGTGATTTAATGTAGTGTACAAATGAGATATCAGATCATGTTAGCTTCAGTACTTAAAAGACATACAAGATTTATTAATATCATAACATATCTTCAACTTACAGCACGTGTGATGATGGTAATGTACACTGTACCCCTGGGTCATGTAAATGTAAGTTTGAAGAATTATATTTGTTGCACCCATTTCATTTCAAGTTCGAAAGTTAAGCTGTATTTACTCTTTGCTTATGCGAATCCTTGATGTCTTCGATTTTATTAAATTATTGATAAAATATTACGAAAACAAAACCATTATTTATTTATTTATTTATTTTAACAAGGTGTGAAGACTACATGTTAAACTGGTAAATAGTCTGTATTCAGACCCAGATATATGTTGCATTCCTGAAACATTGGTTGATTTATTACTAATTATGTTCACATATATATAACGTGCGATTTACTAATCAGTATGTACAGTGCACATTCTCGTTACCTATAAAAACAGAGCATAGGGTCAATTGTGATAGAATTAAGATCGACAGACAGACGGACACAAAGGTTGAACAATGGAAAGATAGACTGATTATGAAATAGCAAAGCGATTCAAATACTAGGATAGATATATGATAAAATATACATTGCAATGATTTACAAAGTATATTTTCAGAAAACTATACTTATGTTATTGCTAAAATTTAAGTATCGGTTTCCCAATTAAAGTGCCAGTTAAGGAATGTGTTGCGGATATGGCCAGTATTGAATTAGTGTTGGATAAGGCCGATGAAGACCCAAATGTAGAGAAACCAGGTGACGGTGACCCAATCGGTGTGTTAGATAATGGGGCACCATTTAAACTGGGCGATACGCTGACTGGTGATCTGGTGCTACATCTGCAGTGTGGAGAGTGGCAAGTATACTTTGAACATCCTCACTCTGGATACTGAAAAAGTGTATCTAAGTTTTAGTCCGTATGACTGGAAAGAAAACCACCTCTTTTATTTTGTTCTAGATGATATATGATATATTTTATGTGTAGGTAGTCGTGGTAAGTGGAAGAGTAGATATGATGAAAAATGATTATGACCTAATGGTCCTGTAATTTGTAGACACATACGAATAAAGATTAACTTGGAGATGATTTTATGTACTATGAAAGAGGTTTTGTTTGATATGTTATGTCGTCCGTAGTTTAATATTGGTTGTTGTCACGTTTTCAGTCATTGTGAAGAAGACAAGATGGAATGTGAAGAAAAGGAATGTGAAAGTAAGTAAAGCTATACTTTCAACATGCCAGTTCAGAAATAGTTGTATTGTCGTTGTTAATGAAAAGTTGCCAAAAGGAATAGCCACTCCAACTTATATGTAACTAGTGACCTGAATGTAAATTGTTATGCAACATATCATTTTTGTAGATTGAAGCGATGTGGTCAAAATCATGTTTTAGATATAGTGAAATCTTTGAGTGACTGAAAGTTGTGATAATTTTGTTTACACATCATTGTACAGCTTTCATAACCATATAACACTATTTTGACTTGAAAATAATGTAAGATCAGTAAATCAATTGCAGAAAATATTCCTTACTGCTATGTCACCTTAGTAATTTAATTTGGATTTGGTTACAGCACTGCCAACGACCGTGCCAGTTAAGGAATGTGTTGCGGATATGGCCAGTATTGAATTAGTGTTGGATAAGGCCGATGAAGACCCAAATGTAGAGAAACCAGGTGACGGTGATCCAATCGGTGTGTTAGATAATGGGGCACCATTTAAACTGGGCGATACGCTGACTGGTGATCTGGTGCTACATCTACAGTGTGGAGAGTGGCAAGTATACTTTGACCATCCTCACTCTGGGTACTGAAAAAGTGTATCTAAGCTTTAGTCCGTATGACTGGAAAGAAAGCCACCTCTTTTATTTTGTTCTAGATGATATATGATATATTTTATGTGTAGGAAGTCGTGGTAAGTGGAAGAGTAGATATGGTAAAAAATGATTATGACCTAATGGTCCTGTAATTTGTAGACACATACGAATAAAGATTAACTTGGAGAAAGAGGTTTTGTTTGATATGTTAAGTCGTACGTAGTTTAAAATTGGTTGTTGTCACGTTTTCAGCCATTGTGAAGAAGACAAGATGGAATGTGAAGAAAAGGAATGTGAAAGTAAGTTTAGCTATATTTTCAATAGGCCAGTTCAGAAATAGTCGTGTTTGTCGTATTGATAAAAAAGTTGCAAAAAGGAATAGAAGTAGGACTATGTATCTAGGACTTCACTGTAAATTATTGTGTAAAATTAATTACTGTTTCTAAATTATGACCCTTCCCACCATTTGTAACATATGACCCAACTAATTTTCTTGCCCCTTGTAATTACCAAAGGCTACCTAACTGCCGCTATCAAACTGTATTGTACCATTTAAAGTGTAAAATGATTTTGACTGGACATTTCTCGTAGCCCTACCAACAAGTTTGCCAAAGTGTGTCGCCGATATGTCGATCATCCGTAATATCAACAAACTAGCTGATAAAGAGTCTAAGGTTGGAAAACCGAAAAAGGGTGAGCCAATCGGTTACCTAGAGGATGGCGAAGCAGTTTATCCTGGCGATGAGTTACTTCAGGATGACGTACTTCTTCTAGAATGTGGAAATTGGTGAGTCAATGATTATTGTAAATTTGCTGATCCAAACGGGATCTGGTGTCCGAATAACACCAGATATGTCAAAAGTTAGAACACACTACATTATGAAGAATATGATAACACTGGTGATTTAATATAATGTAGTGTACAAATGAGATATCAGACCATGTTAGCTTCAGTACTTAAAAGACATACAAGATTTATGAATATCATAACATATCTTCAACTTACAGCACGTGTGATGATGGTAATGTACACTGTACCCCTGGGTCATGTAAATGTAAGTTTGAAGAATTATTTTTGTTGCACCCATTTCATTTCAAGTTCGAAAGTTAAGCTGTATTTACTCTTTGCTTATGCGATTCCTTAATGTCTTCGATTTTATTAAATTATTGATAAAATATTACGAAAACAAAACCATTATTTATTTATTTATTTATTTTAACAAGGTGTGAAGACTACATGTTAAACTGGTAAATAGTCTGTATTCAGACCCAGATATATGTTGCATTCCTGAAACATTGATTGATTTATTACTAATTATGTTCACATATATATAACGTGCGATTTACTAATCAGCATGTACAGTGCACATTCTCGTTACCTATAAAAACAGAGCATAGGGTCAATTGTGATAGAATTAAGATCGACAGACAGACGGACACAAAGGTTGAACAATGGAAAGATAGACTGATTATGAAATAGCAAAGCGATTCAAATACTAGGATAGATATATGATAAAATATACATTGCAATGATTTACAAAGTATATTTTCAGAAAACTATACTTATGTTATTGCTAAAATTTAAGTATCGGTTTCCCAATTAAAGTGCCAGTTAAGGAATGTGTTGCGGATATGGCCAGTATTGAATTAGTGTTGGATAAGGCCGATGAAGACCCAAATGTAGAGAAACCAGGTGACGGTGACCCAATCGGTGTGTTAGATAATGGGGCACCATTTAAACTGGGCGATACGCTGACTGGTGATCTGGTGCTACATCTGCAGTGTGGAGAGTGGCAAGTATACTTTGAACATCCTCACTCTGGATACTGAAAAAGTGTATCTAAGTTTTAGTCCGTATGACTGGAAAGAAAACCACCTCTTTTATTTTGTTCTAGATGATATATGATATATTTTATGTGTAGGTAGTCGTGGTAAGTGGAAGAGTAGATATGATGAAAAATGATTATGACCTAATGGTCCTGTAATTTGTAGACACATACGAATAAAGATTAACTTGGAGATGATTTTATGTACTATGAAAGAGGTTTTGTTTGATATGTTATGTCGTCCGTAGTTTAATATTGATTGTTGTCACGTTTTCAGTCATTGTGAAGAAGACAAGATGGAATGTGAAGAAAAGGAATGTGAAAGTAAGTAAAGCTATACTTTCAACATGCCAGTTCAGAAATAGTTGTATTGTCGTTGTTAATGAAAAGTTGCCAAAAGGAATAGCCACTCCAACTTATATGTAACTAGTGACCTGAATGTAAATTGTTATGCAACATATCATTTTTGTAGATTGAAGCGATGTGGTCAAAATCATGTTTTAGATATAGTGAAATCTTTGAGTGACTGAAAGTTGTGATAATTTTGTTTACACATCATTATACAGCTTTCATAACCATATAACACTATTTTGACTTGAAAATAATGTAAGATCAGTAAATCAATTGCAGAAAATATTCCTTACTGCTATGTCACCTTAGTAATTTAATTTGGATTTGGTTACAGCACTGCCAACGACCGTGCCAGTTAAGGAATGTGTTGCGGATATGGCCAGTATTGAATTAGTGTTGGATAAGGCCGATGAAGACCCAAATGTAGAGAAACCAGGTGACGGTGATCCAATCGGTGTGTTAGATAATGGGGCACCATTTAAACTGGGCGATACGCTGACTGGTGATCTGGTGCTACATCTACAGTGTGGAGAGTGGCAAGTATACTTTGACCATCCTCACTCTGGGTACTGAAAAAGTGTATCTAAGCTTTAGTCCGTATGACTGGAAAGAAAGCCACCTCTTTTATTTTGTTCTAGATGATATATGATATATTTTATGTGTAGGTAGTCGTGGTAAGTGGAAGAGTAGATATGGTAAAAAATGATTATGACCTAATGGTCCTGTAATTTGTAGACACATACGAATAAAGATTAACTTGGAGAAAGAGGTTTTGTTTGATATGTTAAGTCGTACGTAGTTTAAAATTGGTTGTTGTCACGTTTTCAGCCATTGTGAAGAAGACAAGATGGAATGTGAAGAAAAGGAATGTGAAAGTAAGTTTAGCTATATTTTCAATAGGCCAGTTCAGAAATAGTCGTGTTTGTCGTATTGATAAAAAAGTTGCAAAAAGGAATAGAAGTAGGACTATGTATCTAGGACTTCACTGTAAATTATTGTGTAAAATTAATTACTGTTTCTAAATTATGACCCTTCCCACCATTTGTAACATATGACCCAACTAATTTTCTTGCCCCTTGTAATTACCAAAGGCTACCTAACTGCCGCTATCAAACTGTATTGTACCATTTAAAGTGTAAAATGATTTTGACTGGACATTTCTCGTAGCCCTACCAACAAGTTTGCCAAAGTGTGTCGCCGATATGTCGATCATCCGTAATATCAACAAACTAGCTGATAAAGAGTCTAAAGTTGGAAAACCGAAAAAGGGTGAGCCAATCGGTTACCTAGAGGATGGCGAAGCAGTTTATCCTGGCGATGAGTTACTTCAGGATGACGTACTTCTTCTAGAATGTGGAAATTGGTGAGTCAATGATTATTGTAAATTTGCTGATCCAAACGGGGTCTGGTGTCCGAATAACACCAGATATGTCAAAAGTTAGAACACACTACATTATGAAGAATATGATAACACTGGTGATTTAATGTAGTGTACAAATGAGATATCAGATCATGTTAGCTTCAGTACTTAAAAGACATACAAGATTTATTAATATCATAACATATCTTCAACTTACAGCACGTGTGATGATGGTAATGTACACTGTACCCCTGGGTCATGTAAATGTAAGTTTGAAGAATTATATTTGTTGCACCCATTTCATTTCAAGTTCGAAAGTTAAGCTGTATTTACTCTTTGCTTATGCGATTCCTTGATGTCTTCGATTTTATTAAATTATTGATAGAATATTACGAAAACAAAACCATTATTTATTTATTTATTTATTTTAACAAGGTGTGAAGACTACATGTTAAACTGGTAAATAGTCTGTATTCAGACCCAGATATATGTTGCATTCCTGAAACATTGATTGATTTATTACTAATTATGTTCACATATATATAACGTGCGATTTACTAATCAGCATGTACAGTGCACATTCTCGTTACCTATAAAAACAGAGCATAGGGTCAATTGTGATAGAATTAAGATCGACAGACAGACGGACACAAAGGTTGAACAATGGAAAGATAGACTGATTATGAAATAGCAAAGCGATTCAAATACTAGGATAGATATATGATAAAATATACATTGCAATGATTGACAAAGTATATTTTCAGAAAACTATACTTATGTTATTGCTAAAATTTAAGTATCGGTTTCCCAATTAAAGTGCCAGTTAAGGAATGTGTTGCGGATATGGCCAGTATTGAATTAGTGTTGGATAAGGCCGATGAAGACCCAAATGTAGAGAAACCAGGTGACGGTGACCCAATCGGTGTGTTAGATAATGGGGCACCATTTAAATTGGGCGATACGCTGACTGGTGATCTGGTGCTACATCTGCAGTGTGGAGAGTGGCAAGTATACTTTGAACATCCTCACTCTGGATACTGAAAAAGTGTATCTAAGTTTTAGTCCGTATGACTGGAAAGAAAATCACCTCTTTTATTTTGTTCTAGATGATATATGATATATTTTATGTGTAGGTAGTCGTGGTAAGTGGAAGAGTAGATATGATGAAAAATTATTATGACCTAATGGTCCTGTAATTTGTAGACACATACGAATAAAGATTAACTTGGAGATGATTTTATGTACTATGAAAGAGGTTTTGTTTGATATGTTATGTCGTCCGTAGTTTAATATTGGTTGTTGTCACGTTTTCAGTCATTGTGAAGAAGACAAGATGGAATGTGAAGAAAAGGAATGTGAAAGTAAGTAAAGCTATACTTTCAACATGCCAGTTCAGAAATAGTTGTATTGTCGTTGTTAATGAAAAGTTGCCAAAAGGAATAGCCACTCCAACTTATATGTAACTAGTGACCTGAATGTAAATTGTTATGCAACATATCATTTTTGTAGATTGAAGCGATGTGGTCAAAATCATGTTTTAGATATAGTGAAATCTTTGAGTGACTGAAAGTTGTGATAATTTTGTTTACACATCATTATACAGCTTTCATAACCATATAACACTATTTTGACTTGAAAATAATGTAAGATCAGTAAATCAATTGCAGAAAATATTCCTTACTGCTATGTCACCTTAGTAATTTAATTTGGATTTGGTTACAGCACTGCCAACGACCGTGCCAGTTAAGGAATGTGTTGCGGATATGGCCAGTATTGAATTAGTGTTGGATAAGGCCGATGAAGACCCAAATGTAGAGAAACCAGGTGACGGTGATCCAATCGGTGTGTTAGATAATGGGGCACCATTTAAACTGGGCGATACGCTGACTGGTGATCTGGTGCTACATCTACAGTGTGGAGAGTGGCAAGTATACTTTGACCATCCTCACTCTGGGTACTGAAAAAGTGTATCTAAGCTTTAGTCCGTATGACTGGAAAGAAAGCCACCTCTTTTATTTTGTTCTAGATGATATATGATATATTTTATGTGTAGGTAGTCGTGGTAAGTGGAAGAGTAGATATGGTAAAAAATGATTATGACCTAATGGTCCTGTAATTTGTAGACACATACGAATAAAGATTAACTTGGAGAAAGAGGTTTTGTTTGATATGTTAAGTCGTACGTAGTTTAAAATTGGTTGTTGTCACGTTTTCAGCCATTGTGAAGAAGACAAGATGGAATGTGAAGAAAAGGAATGTGAAAGTAAGTTTAGCTATATTTTCAATAGGCCAGTTCAGAAATAGTCGTGTTTGTCGTATTGATAAAAAAGTTGCAAAAAGGAATAGAAGTAGGACTATGTATCTAGGACTTCACTGTAAATTATTGTGTAAAATTAATTACTGTTTCTAAATTATGACCCTTCCCACCATTTGTAACATATGACCCAACTAATTTTCTTGCCCCTTGTAATTACCAAAGGCTACCTAACTGCCGCTATCAAACTGTATTGTACCATTTAAAGTGTAAAATGATTTTGACTGGACATTTCTCGTAGCCCTACCAACAAGTTTGCCAAAGTGTGTCGCCGATATGTCGATCATCCGTAATATCAACAAACTAGCTGATAAAGAGTCTAAGGTTGGAAAACCGAAAAAGGGTGAGCCAATCGGTTACCTAGAGGATGGCGAAGCAGTTTATCCTGGCGATGAGTTACTTCAGGATGACGTACTTCTTCTAGAATGTGGAAATTGGTGAGTCAATGATTATTGTAAATTTGCTGATCCAAACGGGATCTGGTGTCCGAATAACACCAGATATGTCAAAAGTTAGAACACACTACATTATGAAGAATATGATAACACTGGTGATTTAATATAATGTAGTGTACAAATGAGATATCAGACCATGTTAGCTTCAGTACTTAAAAGACATACAAGATTTATGAATATCATAACATATCTTCAACTTACAGCACGTGTGATGATGGTAATGTACACTGTACCCCTGGGTCATGTAAATGTAAGTTTGAAGAATTATTTTTGTTGCACCCATTTCATTTCAAGTTCGAAAGTTAAGCTGTATTTACTCTTTGCTTATGCGATTCCTTAATGTCTTCGATTTTATTAAATTATTGATAAAATATTACGAAAACAAAACCATTATTTATTTATTTATTTATTTTAACAAGGTGTGAAGACTACATGTTAAACTGGTAAATAGTCTGTATTCAGACCCAGATATATGTTGCATTCCTGAAACATTGATTGATTTATTACTAATTATGTTCACATATATATAACGTGCGATTTACTAATCAGCATGTACAGTGCACATTCTCGTTACCTATAAAAACAGAGCATAGGGTCAATTGTGATAGAATTAAGATCGACAGACAGACGGACACAAAGGTTGAACAATGGAAAGATAGACTGATTATGAAATAGCAAAGCGATTCAAATACTAGGATAGATATATGATAAAATATACATTGCAATGATTTACAAAGTATATTTTCAGAAAACTATACTTATGTTATTGCTAAAATTTAAGTATCGGTTTCCCAATTAAAGTGCCAGTTAAGGAATGTGTTGCGGATATGGCCAGTATTGAATTAGTGTTGGATAAGGCCGATGAAGACCCAAATGTAGAGAAACCAGGTGACGGTGACCCAATCGGTGTGTTAGATAATGGGGCACCATTTAAACTGGGCGATACGCTGACTGGTGATCTGGTGCTACATCTGCAGTGTGGAGAGTGGCAAGTATACTTTGAACATCCTCACTCTGGATACTGAAAAAGTGTATCTAAGTTTTAGTCCGTATTACTGGAAAGAAAACCACCTCTTTTATTTTGTTCTAGATGATACATGATATATTTTATGTGTAGGTAGTCGTGGTAAGTGGAAGAGTAGATATGATGAAAAATGATTATGACCTAATGGTCCTGTAATTTGTAGACACATACGAATAAAGATTAACTTGGAGATGATTTTATGTACTATGAAAGGGGTTTTGTTTGATATGTTATGTCGTACGTAGTTTAATATTGGTTGTTGTCACGTTTTCAGTCATTGTGAAGAAGACAAGATGGAATGTGAAGAAAAGGAATGTGAAAGTAAGTAAAGCTATACTTTCAACATGCCAGTTCAGAAATAGTTGTATTGTCGTTGTTAATGAAAAGTTGCCAAAAGGAATAGCCACTCCAACTTATATGTAACTAGTGACCTGAATGTAAATTGTTATGCAACATATCATTTTTGTAGATTGAAGCGATGTGGTCAAAATCATGTTTTAGATATAGTGAAATCTTTGAGTGACTGAAAGTTGTGATAATTTTGTTTACACATCATTATACAGCTTTCATAACCATATAACACTATTTTGACTTGAAAATAATGTAAGATCAGTAAATCAATTGCAGAAAATATTCCTTACTGCTATGTCACCTTAGTAATTTAATTTGGATTTGGTTACAGCACTGCCAACGACCGTGCCAGTTAAGGAATGTGTTGCGGATATGGCCAGTATTGAATTAGTGTTGGATAAGGCCGATGAAGACCCAAATGTAGAGAAACCAGGTGACGGTGATCCAATCGGTGTGTTAGATAATGGGGCACCATTTAAACTGGGCGATACGCTGACTGGTGATCTGGTGCTACATCTACAGTGTGGAGAGTGGCAAGTATACTTTGACCATCCTCACTCTGGGTACTGAAAAAGTGTATCTAAGCTTTAGTCCGTATGACTGGAAAGAAAGCCACCTCTTTTATTTTGTTCTAGATGATATATGATATATTTTATGTGTAGGTAGTCGTGGTAAGTGGAAGAGTAGATATGGTAAAAAATGATTATGACCTAATGGTCCTGTAATTTGTAGACACATACGAATAAAGATTAACTTGGAGAAAGGGGTTTTGTTTGATATGTTAAGTCGTACGTAGTTTAAAAGTGGTTGTTGTCACGTTTTCAGCCATTGTGAAGAAGACAAGATGGAATGTGAAGAAAAGGAATGTGAAAGTAAGTTTAGCTATATTTTCAATAGGCCAGTTCAGAAATAGTTGTGTTTGTCGTATTGATAAAAAGGTTGCAAAAAGGAATAGAAGTAGGACTATGTATCTAGGACTTCACTGTAAATTATTGTGTAAAATTAATTACTGTTTCTAAATTATGACCCTTCCCACCATTTGTAACATATGACCCAACTAATTTTCTTGCCCCTTGTAATTACCAAAGGCTACCTAACTGCCGCTATCAAACTGTATTGTACCATTTAAAGTGTAAAATGATTTTGACTGGACATTTCTCGTAGCCCTACCAACAAGTTTGCCAAAGTGTGTCGCCGATATGTCGATCATCCGTAATATCAACAAACTAGCTGATAAAGAGTCTAAAGTTGGAAAACCGAAAAAGGGTGAGCCAATCGGTTACCTAGAGGATGGCGAAGCAGTTTATCCTGGCGATGAGTTACTTCAGGATGACGTACTTCTTCTAGAATGTGGAAATTGGTGAGTCAATGATTATTGTAAATTTGCTGATCCAAACGGGATCTGGTGTCCGAATAACACCAGATATGTCAAAAGTTAGAACACACTACATTATGAAGAATATGATAACACTGGTGATTTAATGTAGTGTACAAATGAGATATCAGATCATGTTAGCTTCAGTACTTAAAAGACATACAAGATTTATTAATATCATAACATATCTTCAACTTACAGCACGTGTGATGATGGTAATGTACACTGTACCCCTGGGTCATGTAAATGTAAGTTTGAAGAATTATATTTGTTGCACCCATTTCATTTCAAGTTCGAAAGTTAAGCTGTATTTACTCTTTGCTTATGCGATTCCTTGATGTCTTCGATTTTATTAAATTATTGATAAAATATTACGAAAACAAAACCATTATTTATTTATTTATTTATTTTAACAAGGTGTGAAGACTACATGTTAAACTGGTAAATAGTCTGTATTCAGACCCAGATATATGTTGCATTCCTAAAACATTGATTGATTTATTACTAATTATGTTCACATATATATAACGTGCGATTTACTAATCAGCATGTACAGTGCACATTCTCGTTACCTATAAAAACAGAGCATAGGGTCAATTGTGATAGAATTAAGATCGACAGACAGACGGACACAAAGGTTGAACAATGGAAAGATAGACTGATTATGAAATAGCAAAGCGATTCAAATACTAGGATAGATATATGATAAAATATACATTGCAATGATTTACAAAGTATATTTTCAGAAAACTATACTTATGTTATTGCTAAAATTTAAGTATCGGTTTCCCAATTAAAGTGCCAGTTAAGGAATGTGTTGCGGATATGGCCAGTATTGAATTAGTGTTGGATAAGGCCGATGAAGACCCAAATGTAGAGAAACCAGGTGACGGTGACCCAATCGGTGTGTTAGATAATGGGGCACCATTTAAACTGGGCGATACGCTGACTGGTGATCTGGTGCTACATCTGCAGTGTGGAGAGTGGCAAGTATACTTTGAACATCCTCACTCTGGATACTGAAAAAGTGTATCTAAGTTTTAGTCCGTATGACTGGAAAGAAAATCACCTCTTTTATTTTGTTCTAGATGATATATGATATATTTTATGTGTAGGTAGTCGTGGTAAGTGGAAGAGTAGATATGATGAAAAATGATTATGACCTAATGGTCCTGTAATTTGTAGACACATACGAATAAAGATTAACTTGGAGATGATTTTATGTACTATGAAAGAGGTTTTGTTTGATATGTTATGTCGTCCGTAGTTTAATATTGGTTGTTGTCACGTTTTCAGTCATTGTGAAGAAGACAAGATGGAATGTGAAGAAAAGGAATGTGAAAGTAAGTAAAGCTATACTTTCAACATGCCAGTTCAGAAATAGTTGTATTGTCGTTGTTAATGAAAAGTTGCCAAAAGGAATAGCCACTCCAACTTATATGTAACTAGTGACCTGAATGTAAATTGTTATGCAACATATCATTTTTGTAGATTGAAGCGATGTGGTCAAAATCATGTTTTAGATATAGTGAAATCTTTGAGTGACTGAAAGTTGTGATAATTTTGTTTACACATCATTATACAGCTTTCATAACCATATAACACTATTTTAACTTGAAAATAATGTAAGATCAGTAAATCAATTGCAGAAAATATTCCTTACTGCTATGTCACCTTAGTAATTTAATTTGGATTTGGTTACAGCACTGCCAACGACCGTGCCAGTTAAGGAATGTGTTGCGGATATGGCCAGTATTGAATTAGTGTTGGATAAGGCCGATGAAGACCCAAATGTAGAGAAACCAGGTGACGGTGATCCAATCGGTGTGTTAGATAATGGGGCACCATTTAAACTGGGCGATACGCTGACTGGTGATCTGGTGCTACATCTACAGTGTGGAGAGTGGCAAGTATACTTTGACCATCCTCACTCTGGGTACTGAAAAAGTGTATCTAAGCTTTAGTCCGTATGACTGGAAAGAAAGCCACCTCTTTTATTTTGTTCTAGATGATATATGATATATTTTATGTGTAGGTAGTCGTGGTAAGTGGAAGAGTAGATATGGTAAAAAATGATTATGACCTAATGGTCCTGTAATTTGTAGACACATACGAATAAAGATTAACTTGGAGAAAGAGGTTTTGTTTGATATGTTAAGTCGTACGTAGTTTAAAAGTGGTTGTTGTCACGTTTTCAGCCATTGTGAAGAAGACAAGATGGAATGTGAAGAAAAGGAATGTGAAAGTAAGTTTAGCTATATTTTCAATAGGCCAGTTCAGAAATAGTTGTGTTTGTCGTATTGATAAAAAAGTTGCAAAAAGGAATAGAAGTAGGACTATGTATCTAGGACTTCACTGTAAATTATTGTGTAAAATTAATTACTGTTTCTAAATTATGACCCTTCCCACCATTTGTAACATATGACCCAACTAATTTTCTTGCCCCTTGTAATTACCAAAGGCTACCTAACTGCCGCTATCAAACTGTATTGTACCATTTAAAGTGTAAAATGATTTTGACTGGACATTTCTCGTAGCCCTACCAACAAGTTTGCCAAAGTGTGTCGCCGATATGTCGATCATCCGTAATATCAACAAACTAGCTGATAAAGAGTCTAAAGTTGGAAAACCGAAAAAGGGTGAGCCAATCGGTTACCTAGAGGATGGCGAAGCAGTTTATCCTGGCGATGAGTTACTTCAGGATGACGTACTTCTTCTAGAATGTGGAAATTGGTGAGTCAATGATTATTGTAAATTTGCTGATCCAAACGGGATCTGGTGTCCGAATAACACCAGATATGTCAAAAGTTAGAACACACTACATTATGAAGAATATGATAACACTGGTGATTTAATGTAGTGTACAAATGAGATATCAGATCATGTTAGCTTCAGTACTTAAAAGACATACAAGATTTATTAATATCATAACATATCTTCAACTTACAGCACGTGTGATGATGGTAATGTACACTGTACCCCTGGGTCATGTAAATGTAAGTTTGAAGAATTATATTTGTTGCACCCATTTCATTTCAAGTTCGAAAGTTAAGCTGTATTTACTCTTTGCTTATGCGATTCCTTGATGTCTTCGATTTTATTAAATTATTGATAAAATATTACGAAAACAAAACCATTATTTATTTATTTATTTATTTATTTTAACAAGGTGTGAAGACTACATGTTAAACTGGTAAATAGTCTGTATTCAGACCCAGATATATGTTGCATTCCTAAAACATTGATTGATTTATTACTAATTATGTTCACATATATATAACGTGCGATTTACTAATCAGCATGTACAGTGCACATTCTCGTTACCTATAAAAACAGAGCATAGGGTCAATTGTGATAGAATTAAGATCGACAGACAGACGGACACAAAGGTTGAACAATGGAAAGATAGACTGATTATGAAATAGCAAAGCGATTCAAATACTAGGATAAATATATGATAAAATATACATTGCAATGATTTACAAAGTATATTTTCAGAAAACTATACTTATGTTATTGCTAAAATTTAAGTATCGGTTTCCCAATTAAAGTGCCAGTTAAGGAATGTGTTGCGGATATGGCCAGTATTGAATTAGTGTTGGATAAGGCCGATGAAGACCCAAATGTAGAGAAACCAGGTGACGGTGACCCAATCGGTGTGTTAGATAATGGGGCACCATTTAAACTGGGCGATACGCTGACTGGTGATCTGGTGCTACATCTGCAGTGTGGAGAGTGGCAAGTATACTTTGAACATCCTCACTCTGGATACTGAAAAAGTGTATCTAAGTTTTAGTCCGTATTACTGGAAAGAAAATCACCTCTTTTATTTTGTTCTAGATGATATATGATATATTTTATGTGTAGGTAGTCGTGGTAAGTGGAAGAGTAGATATGATGAAAAATGATTATGACCTAATGGTCCTGTAATTTGTAGACACATACGAATAAAGATTAACTTGGAGATGATTTTATGTACTATGAAAGAGGTTTTGTTTGATATGTTATGTCGTCCGTAGTTTAATATTGGTTGTTGTCACGTTTTCAGTCATTGTGAAGAAGACAAGATGGAATGTGAAGAAAAGGAATGTGAAAGTAAGTAAAGCTATACTTTCAACATGCCAGTTCAGAAATAGTTGTATTGTCGTTGTTAATGAAAAGTTGCCAAAAGGAATAGCCACTCCAACTTATATGTAACTAGTGACCTGAATGTAAATTGTTATGCAACATATCATTTTTGTAGATTGAAGCGATGTGGTCAAAATCATGTTTTAGATATAGTGAAATCTTTGAGTGACTGAAAGTTGTGATAATTTTGTTTACACATCATTATACAGCTTTCATAACCATATAACACTATTTTGACTTGAAAATAATGTAAGATCAGTAAATCAATTGCAGAAAATATTCCTTACTGCTATGTCACCTTAGTAATTTAATTTGGATTTGGTTACAGCACTGCCAACGACCGTGCCAGTTAAGGAATGTGTTGCGGATATGGCCAGTATTGAATTAGTGTTGGATAAGGCCGATGAAGACCCAAATGTAGAGAAACCAGGTGACGGTGATCCAATCGGTGTGTTAGATAATGGGGCACCATTTAAACTGGGCGATACGCTGACTGGTGATCTGGTGCTACATCTACAGTGTGGAGAGTGGCAAGTATACTTTGACCATCCTCACTCTGGGTACTGAAAAAGTGTATCTAAGCTTTAGTCCGTATGACTGGAAAGAAAGCCACCTCTTTTATTTTGTTCTAGATGATATATGATATATTTTATGTGTAGGTAGTCGTGGTAAGTGGAAGAGTAGATATGGTAAAAAATGATTATGACCTAATGGTCCTGTAATTTGTAGACACATACGAATAAAGATTAACTTGGAGAAAGAGGTTTTGTTTGATATGTTAAGTCGTACGTAGTTTAAAAGTGGTTGTTGTCACGTTTTCAGCCATTGTGAAGAAGACAAGATGGAATGTGAAGAAAAGGAATGTGAAAGTAAGTTTAGCTATATTTTCAATAGGCCAGTTCAGAAATAGTTGTGTTTGTCGTATTGATAAAAAAGTTGCAAAAAGGAATAGAAGTAGGACTATGTATCTAGGACTTCACTGTAAATTATTGTGTAAAATTAATTACTGTTCCTAATTTATGACCCTTCCCACCATTTGTAACATATGACCCAACTAATTTTCTTGCCCCTTGTAATTACCAAAGGCTACCTAACTGCCGCTATCAAACTGTATTGTACCATTTAAAGTGTAAAATGATTTTGACTGGACATTTCTCGTAGCCCTACCAACAAGTTTGCCAAAGTGTGTCGCCGATATGTCGATCATCCGTAATATCAACAAACTAGCTGATAAAGAGTCTAAAGTTGGAAAACCGAAAAAGGGTGAGCCAATCGGTTACCTAGAGGATGGCGAAGCAGTTTATCCTGGCGATGAGTTACTTCAGGATGACGTACTTCTTCTAGAATGTGGAAATTGGTGAGTCAATGATTATTGTAAATTTGCTGATCCAAACGGGATCTGGTGTCCGAATAACACCAGATATGTCAAAAGTTAGAACACACTACATTATGAAGAATATGATAACACTGGTGATTTAATGTAGTGTACAAATGAGATATCAGATCATGTTAGCTTCAGTACTTAAAAGACATACAAGATTTATTAATATCATAACATATCTTCAACTTACAGCACGTGTGATGATGGTAATGTACACTGTACCCCTGGGTCATGTAAATGTAAGTTTGAAGAATTATATTTGTTGCACCCATTTCATTTCAAGTTCGAAAGTTAAGCTGTATTTACTCTTTGCTTATGCGATTCCTTGATGTCTTCGATTTTATTAAATTATTGATAAAATATTACGAAAACAAAACCATTATTTATTTATTTATTTATTTTAACAAGGTGTGAAGACTACATGTTAAACTGGTAAATAGTCTGTATTCAGACCCAGATATATGTTGCATTCCTAAAACATTGATTGATTTATTACTAATTATGTTCACATATATATAACGTGCGATTTACTAATCAGCATGTACAGTGCACATTCTCGTTACCTATAAAAACAGAGCATAGGGTCAATTGTGATAGAATTAAGATCGACAGACAGACGGACACAAAGGTTGAACAATGGAAAGATAGACTGATTATGAAATAGCAAAGCGATTCAAATACTAGGATAGATATATGATAAAATATACATTGCAATGATTTACAAAGTATATTTTCAGAAAACTATACTTATGTTATTGCTAAAATTTAAGTATCGGTTTCCCAATTAAAGTGCCAGTTAAGGAATGTGTTGCGGATATGGCCAGTATTGAATTAGTGTTGGATAAGGCCGATGAAGACCCAAATGTAGAGAAACCAGGTGACGGTGACCCAATCGGTGTGTTAGATAATGGGGCACCATTTAAACTGGGCGATACGCTGACTGGTGATCTGGTGCTACATCTGCAGTGTGGAGAGTGGCAAGTATACTTTGAACATCCTCACTCTGGATACTGAAAAAGTGTATCTAAGTTTTAGTCCGTATGACTGGAAAGAAAATCACCTCTTTTATTTTGTTCTAGATGATATATGATATATTTTATGTGTAGGTAGTCGTGGTAAGTGGAAGAGTAGATATGATGAAAAATGATTATGACCTAATGGTCCTGTAATTTGTAGACACATACGAATAAAGATTAACTTGGAGATGATTTTATGTACTATGAAAGAGGTTTTGTTTGATATGTTATGTCGTCCGTAGTTTAATATTGGTTGTTGTCACGTTTTCAGTCATTGTGAAGAAGACAAGATGGAATGTGAAGAAAAGGAATGTGAAAGTAAGTAAAGCTATACTTTCAACATGCCAGTTCAGAAATAGTTGTATTGTCGTTGTTAATGAAAAGTTGCCAAAAGGAATAGCCACTCCAACTTATATGTAACTAGTGACCTGAATGTAAATTGTTATGCAACATATCATTTTTGTAGATTGAAGCGATGTGGTCAAAATCATGTTTTAGATATAGTGAAATCTTTGAGTGACTGAAAGTTGTGATAATTTTGTTTACACATCATTATACAGCTTTCATAACCATATAACACTATTTTAACTTGAAAATAATGTAAGATCAGTAAATCAATTGCAGACAATATTCCTTACTGCTATGTCACCTTAGTAATTTAATTTGGATTTGGTTACAGCACTGCCAACGACCGTGCCAGTTAAGGAATGTGTTGCGGATATGGCCAGTATTGAATTAGTGTTGGATAAGGCCGATGAAGACCCAAATGTAGAGAAACCAGGTGACGGTGATCCAATCGGTGTGTTAGATAATGGGGCACCATTTAAACTGGGCGATACGCTGACTGGTGATCTGGTGCTACATCTACAGTGTGGAGAGTGGCAAGTATACTTTGACCATCCTCACTCTGGGTACTGAAAAAGTGTATCTAAGCTTTAGTCCGTATGACTGGAAAGAAAGCCACCTCTTTTATTTTGTTCTAGATGATATATGATATATTTTATGTGTAGGTAGTCGTGGTAAGTGGAAGAGTAGATATGGTAAAAAATGATTATGACCTAATGGTCCTGTAATTTGTAGACACATACGAATAAAGATTAACTTGGAGAAAGAGGTTTTGTTTGATATGTTAAGTCGTACGTAGTTTAAAAGTGGTTGTTGTCACGTTTTCAGCCATTGTGAAGAAGACAAGATGGAATGTGAAGAAAAGGAATGTGAAAGTAAGTTTAGCTATATTTTCAATAGGCCAGTTCAGAAATAGTTGTGTTTGTCGTATTGATAAAAAAGTTGCAAAAAGGAATAGAAGTAGGACTATGTATCTAGGACTTCACTGTAAATTATTGTGTAAAATTAATTACTGTTTCTAAATTATGACCCTTCCCACCATTTGTAACATATGACCCAACTAATTTTCTTGCCCCTTGTAATTACCAAAGGCTACCTAACTGCCGCTATCAAACTGTATTGTACCATTTAAAGTGTAAAATGATTTTGACTGGACATTTCTCGTAGCCCTACCAACAAGTTTGCCAAAGTGTGTCGCCGATATGTCGATCATCCGTAATATCAACAAACTAGCTGATAAAGAGTCTAAAGTTGGAAAACCGAAAAAGGGTGAGCCAATCGGTTACCTAGAGGATGGCGAAGCAGTTTATCCTGGCGATGAGTTACTTCAGGATGACGTACTTCTTCTAGAATGTGGAAATTGGTGAGTCAATGATTATTGTAAATTTGCTGATCCAAACGGGATCTGGTGTCCGAATAACACCAGATATGTCAAAAGTTAGAACACACTACATTATGAAGAATATGATAACACTGGTGATTTAATGTAGTGTACAAATGAGATATCAGATCATGTTAGCTTCAGTACTTAAAAGACATACAAGATTTATTAATATCATAACATATCTTCAACTTACAGCACGTGTGATGATGGTAATGTACACTGTACCCCTGGGTCATGTAAATGTAAGTTTGAAGAATTATATTTGTTGCACCCATTTCATTTCAAGTTCGAAAGTTAAGCTGTATTTACTCTTTGCTTATGCGATTCCTTGATGTCTTCGATTTTATTAAATTATTGATAAAATATTACGAAAACAAAACCATTATTTATTTATTTATTTATTTATTTTAACAAGGTGTGAAGACTACATGTTAAACTGGTAAATAGTCTGTATTCAGACCCAGATATATGTTGCATTCCTAAAACATTGATTGATTTATTACTAATTATGTTCACATATATATAACGTGCGATTTACTAATCAGCATGTACAGTGCACATTCTCGTTACCTATAAAAACAGAGCATAGGGTCAATTGTGATAGAATTAAGATCGACAGACAGACGGACACAAAGGTTGAACAATGGAAAGATAGACTGATTATGAAATAGCAAAGCGATTCAAATACTAGGATAAATATATGATAAAATATACATTGCAATGATTTACAAAGTATATTTTCAGAAAACTATACTTATGTTATTGCTAAAATTTAAGTATCGGTTTCCCAATTAAAGTGCCAGTTAAGGAATGTGTTGCGGATATGGCCAGTATTGAATTAGTGTTGGATAAGGCCGATGAAGACCCAAATGTAGAGAAACCAGGTGACGGTGACCCAATCGGTGTGTTAGATAATGGGGCACCATTTAAACTGGGCGATACGCTGACTGGTGATCTGGTGCTACATCTGCAGTGTGGAGAGTGGCAAGTATACTTTGAACATCCTCACTCTGGATACTGAAAAAGTGTATCTAAGTTTTAGTCCGTATTACTGGAAAGAAAATCACCTCTTTTATTTTGTTCTAGATGATATATGATATATTTTATGTGTAGGTAGTCGTGGTAAGTGGAAGAGTAGATATGATGAAAAATGATTATGACCTAATGGTCCTGTAATTTGTAGACACATACGAATAAAGATTAACTTGGAGATGATTTTATGTACTATGAAAGAGGTTTTGTTTGATATGTTATGTCGTCCGTAGTTTAATATTGGTTGTTGTCACGTTTTCAGTCATTGTGAAGAAGACAAGATGGAATGTGAAGAAAAGGAATGTGAAAGTAAGTAAAGCTATACTTTCAACATGCCAGTTCAGAAATAGTTGTATTGTCGTTGTTAATGAAAAGTTGCCAAAAGGAATAGCCACTCCAACTTATATGTAACTAGTGACCTGAATGTAAATTGTTATGCAACATATCATTTTTGTAGATTGAAGCGATGTGGTCAAAATCATGTTTTAGATATAGTGAAATCTTTGAGTGACTGAAAGTTGTGATAATTTTGTTTACACATCATTATACAGCTTTCATAACCATATAACACTATTTTGACTTGAAAATAATGTAAGATCAGTAAATCAATTGCAGAAAATATTCCTTACTGCTATGTCACCTTAGTAATTTAATTTGGATTTGGTTACAGCACTGCCAACGACCGTGCCAGTTAAGGAATGTGTTGCGGATATGGCCAGTATTGAATTAGTGTTGGATAAGGCCGATGAAGACCCAAATGTAGAGAAACCAGGTGACGGTGATCCAATCGGTGTGTTAGATAATGGGGCACCATTTAAACTGGGCGATACGCTGACTGGTGATCTGGTGCTACATCTACAGTGTGGAGAGTGGCAAGTATACTTTGACCATCCTCACTCTGGGTACTGAAAAAGTGTATCTAAGCTTTAGTCCGTATGACTGGAAAGAAAGCCACCTCTTTTATTTTGTTCTAGATGATATATGATATATTTTATGTGTAGGTAGTCGTGGTAAGTGGAAGAGTAGATATGGTAAAAAATGATTATGACCTAATGGTCCTGTAATTTGTAGACACATACGAATAAAGATTAACTTGGAGAAAGAGGTTTTGTTTGATATGTTAAGTCGTACGTAGTTTAAAAGTGGTTGTTGTCACGTTTTCAGCCATTGTGAAGAAGACAAGATGGAATGTGAAGAAAAGGAATGTGAAAGTAAGTTTAGCTATATTTTCAATAGGCCAGTTCAGAAATAGTTGTGTTTGTCGTATTGATAAAAAAGTTGCAAAAAGGAATAGAAGTAGGACTATGTATCTAGGACTTCACTGTAAATTATTGTGTAAAATTAATTACTGTTCCTAATTTATGACCCTTCCCACCATTTGTAACATATGACCCAACTAATTTTCTTGCCCCTTGTAATTACCAAAGGCTACCTAACTGCCGCTATCAAACTGTATTGTACCATTTAAAGTGTAAAATGATTTTGACTGGACATTTCTCGTAGCCCTACCAACAAGTTTGCCAAAGTGTGTCGCCGATATGTCGATCATCCGTAATATCAACAAACTAGCTGATAAAGAGTCTAAAGTTGGAAAACCGAAAAAGGGTGAGCCAATCGGTTACCTAGAGGATGGCGAAGCAGTTTATCCTGGCGATGAGTTACTTCAGGATGACGTACTTCTTCTAGAATGTGGAAATTGGTGAGTCAATGATTATTGTAAATTTGCTGATCCAAACGGGATCTGGTGTCCGAATAACACCAGATATGTCAAAAGTTAGAACACACTACATTATGAAGAATATGATAACACTGGTGATTTAATGTAGTGTACAAATGAGATATCAGATCATGTTAGCTTCAGTACTTAAAAGACATACAAGATTTATTAATATCATAACATATCTTCAACTTACAGCACGTGTGATGATGGTAATGTACACTGTACCCCTGGGTCATGTAAATGTAAGTTTGAAGAATTATATTTGTTGCACCCATTTCATTTCAAGTTCGAAAGTTAAGCTGTATTTACTCTTTGCTTATGCGATTCCTTGATGTCTTCGATTTTATTAAATTATTGATAAAATATTACGAAAACAAAACCATTATTTATTTATTTATTTATTTTAACAAGGTGTGAAGACTACATGTTAAACTGGTAAATAGTCTGTATTCAGACCCAGATATATGTTGCATTCCTAAAACATTGATTGATTTATTACTAATTATGTTCACATATATATAACGTGCGATTTACTAATCAGCATGTACAGTGCACATTCTCGTTACCTATAAAAACAGAGCATAGGGTCAATTGTGATAGAATTAAGATCGACAGACAGACGGACACAAAGGTTGAACAATGGAAAGATAGACTGATTATGAAATAGCAAAGCGATTCAAATACTAGGATAGATATATGATAAAATATACATTGCAATGATTTACAAAGTATATTTTCAGAAAACTATACTTATGTTATTGCTAAAATTTAAGTATCGGTTTCCCAATTAAAGTGCCAGTTAAGGAATGTGTTGCGGATATGGCCAGTATTGAATTAGTGTTGGATAAGGCCGATGAAGACCCAAATGTAGAGAAACCAGGTGACGGTGACCCAATCGGTGTGTTAGATAATGGGGCACCATTTAAACTGGGCGATACGCTGACTGGTGATCTGGTGCTACATCTGCAGTGTGGAGAGTGGCAAGTATACTTTGAACATCCTCACTCTGGATACTGAAAAAGTGTATCTAAGTTTTAGTCCGTATGACTGGAAAGAAAATCACCTCTTTTATTTTGTTCTAGATGATATATGATATATTTTATGTGTAGGTAGTCGTGGTAAGTGGAAGAGTAGATATGATGAAAAATGATTATGACCTAATGGTCCTGTAATTTGTAGACACATACGAATAAAGATTAACTTGGAGATGATTTTATGTACTATGAAAGAGGTTTTGTTTGATATGTTATGTCGTCCGTAGTTTAATATTGGTTGTTGTCACGTTTTCAGTCATTGTGAAGAAGACAAGATGGAATGTGAAGAAAAGGAATGTGAAAGTAAGTAAAGCTATACTTTCAACATGCCAGTTCAGAAATAGTTGTATTGTCGTTGTTAATGAAAAGTTGCCAAAAGGAATAGCCACTCCAACTTATATGTAACTAGTGACCTGAATGTAAATTGTTATGCAACATATCATTTTTGTAGATTGAAGCGATGTGGTCAAAATCATGTTTTAGATATAGTGAAATCTTTGAGTGACTGAAAGTTGTGATAATTTTGTTTACACATCATTATACAGCTTTCATAACCATATAACACTATTTTGACTTGAAAATAATGTAAGATCAGTAAATCAATTGCAGACAATATTCCTTACTGCTATGTCACCTTAGTAATTTAATTTGGATTTGGTTACAGCACTGCCAACGACCGTGCCAGTTAAGGAATGTGTTGCGGATATGGCCAGTATTGAATTAGTGTTGGATAAGGCCGATGAAGACCCAAATGTAGAGAAACCAGGTGACGGTGATCCAATCGGTGTGTTAGATAATGGGGCACCATTTAAACTGGGCGATACGCTGACTGGTGATCTGGTGCTACATCTACAGTGTGGAGAGTGGCAAGTATACTTTGACCATCCTCACTCTGGGTACTGAAAAAGTGTATCTAAGCTTTAGTCCGTATGACTGGAAAGAAAGCCACCTCTTTTATTTTGTTCTAGATGATATATGATATATTTTATGTGTAGGTAGTCGTGGTAAGTGGAAGAGTAGATATGGTAAAAAATGATTATGACCTAATGGTCCTGTAATTTGTAGACACATACGAATAAAGATTAACTTGGAGAAAGAGGTTTTGTTTGATATGTTAAGTCGTACGTAGTTTAAAATTGGTTGTTGTCACGTTTTCAGCCATTGTGAAGAAGACAAGATGGAATGTGAAGAAAAGGAATGTGAAAGTAAGTTTAGCTATATTTTCAATAGGCCAGTTCAGAAATAGTCGTGTTTGTCGTATTGATAAAAAAGTTGCAAAAAGGAATAGAAGTAGGACTATGTATCTAGGACTTCACTGTAAATTATTGTGTAAAATTAATTACTGTTTCTAAATTATGACCCTTCCACCATTTGTAACATATGACCCAACTAATTTTCTTGCCCCTTGTAATTACCAAAGGCTACCTAACTGCCGCTATCAAACTGTATTGTACCATTTAAAGTGTAAAATGATTTTGACTGGACATTTCTCGTAGCCCTACCAACAAGTTTGCCAAAGTGTGTCGCCGATATGTCGATCATCCGTAATATCAACAAACTAGCTGATAAAGAGTCTAAAGTTGGAAAACCGAAAAAGGGTGAGCCAATCGGTTACCTAGAGGATGGCGAAGCAGTTTATCCTGGCGATGAGTTACTTCAGGATGACGTACTTCTTCTAGAATGTGGAAATTGGTGAGTCAATGATTATTGTAAATTTGCTGATCCAAACGGGATCTGGCGTCCGAATAACACCAGATATGTCAAAAGTTAGAACACACTACATTATGAAGAATATGATAACACTGGTGATTTAATGTAGTGTACAAATGAGATATCAGATCATGTTAGCTTCAGTACTTAAAAGACATACAAGATTTATTAATATCATAACATATCTTCAACTTACAGCACGTGTGATGATGGTAATGTACACTGTACCCCTGGGTCATGTAAATGTAAGTTTGAAGAATTATATTTGTTGCACCCATTTCATTTCAAGTTCGAAAGTTAAACTGTATTTACTCTTTGCTTATGCGAATCCTTGATGTCTTCGATTTTATTAAATTATTGATAAAATATTACGAAAACAAAACCATTATTTATTTATTTATTTATTTTAACAAGGTGTGAAGACTACATGTTAAACTGGTAAATAGTCTGTATTCAGACCCAGATATATGTTGCATTCCTGAAACATTGGTTGATTTATTACTAATTATGTTCACATATATATAACGTGCGATTTACTAATCAGTATGTACAGTGCACATTCTCGTTACCTATAAAAACAGAGCATAGGGTCAATTGTGATAGAATTAAGATCGACAGACAGACGGACACAAAGGTTGAACAATGGAAAGATAGACTGATTATGAAATAGCAAAGCGATTCAAATACTAGGATAGATATATGATAAAATATACATTGCAATGATTTACAAAGTATATTTTCAGAAAACTATACTTATGTTATTGCTAAAATTTAAGTATCGGTTTCCCAATTAAAGTGCCAGTTAAGGAATGTGTTGCGGATATGGCCAGTATTGAATTAGTGTTGGATAAGGCCGATGAAGACCCAAATGTAGAGAAACCAGGTGACGGTGACCCAATCGGTGTGTTAGATAATGGGGCACCATTTAAACTGGGCGATACGCTGACTGGTGATCTGGTGCTACATCTGCAGTGTGGAGAGTGGCAAGTATACTTTGAACATCCTCACTCTGGATACTGAAAAAGTGTATCTAAGTTTTAGTCCGTATTACTGGAAAGAAAACCACTTCTTTTATTTTGTTCTAGATGATACATGATATATTTTATGTGTAGGTAGTCGTGGTAAGTGGAAGAGTAGATATGATGAAAAAAGATTATGACCTAATGGTCCTGTAATTTGTAGACACATACGAATAAAGATTAACTTGGAGATGATTTTATGTACTATGAAAGAGGTTTTGTTTGATATGTTATGTCGTCCGTAGTTTAATATTGGTTGTTGTCACGTTTTCAGTCATTGTGAAGAAGACAAGATGGAATGTGAAGAAAAGGAATGTGAAAGTAAGTAAAGCTATACTTTCAACATGCCAGTTCAGAAATAGTTGTATTGTCGTTGTTAATGAAAAGTTGCCAAAAGGAATAGCCACTCCAACTTATATGTAACTAGTGACCTGAATGTAAATTGTTATGCAACATATCATTTTTGTAGATTGAAGCGATGTGGTCAAAATCATGTTTTAGATATAGTGAAATCTTTGAGTGACTGAAAGTTGTGATAATTTTGTTTACACATCATTATACAGCTTTCATAACCATATAACACTATTTTGACTTGAAAATAATGTAAGATCAGTAAATCAATTGCAGAAAATATTCCTTACTGCAATGTCACCTTAGTAATTTAATTTGGATTTGGTTACAGCACTGCCAACGACCGTGCCAGTTAAGGAATGTGTTGCGGATATGGCCAGTATTGAATTAGTGTTGGATAAGGCCGATGAAGACCCAAATGTAGAGAAACCAGGTGACGGTGATCCAATCGGTGTGTTAGATAATGGGGCACCATTTAAACTGGGCGATACGCTGACTGGTGATCTGGTGCTACATCTACAGTGTGGAGAGTGGCAAGTATACTTTGACCATCCTCACTCTGGGTACTGAAAAAGTGTATCTAAGCTTTAGTCCGTATGACTGGAAAGAAAGCCACCTCTTTTATTTTGTTCTAAATGATATATGATATATTTTATGTGTAGGTAGTCGTGGTAAGTGGAAGAGTAGATATGGTAAAAAATGATTATGACCTAATGGTCCTGTAATTTGTAGACACATACGAATAAAGATTAACTTGGAGAAAGAGGTTTTGTTTGATATGTTAAGTCGTACGTAGTTTAAAATTGGTTGTTGTCACGTTTTCAGCCATTGTGAAGAAGACAAGATGGAATGTGAAGAAAAGGAATGTGAAAGTAAGTTTAGCTATATTTTCAATAGGCCAGTTCAGAAATAGTCGTGTTTGTCGTATTGATAAAAAAGTTGCAAAAAGGAATAGAAGTAGGGCTATGTATCTAGGACTTCACTGTAAATTATTGTGTAAAATTAATTACTGTTTCTAAATTATGACCCTTCCCACCATTTGTAACATATGATCCAACTAATTTTCTTGCCCCTTGTAATTACCAAAGGCTACCTAACTGCCGCTATCAAACTGTATTGTACCATTTAAAGTGTAAAATGATTTTGACTGGACATTTCTCGTAGCCCTACCAACAAGTTTGCCAAAGTGTGTCGCCGATATGTCGATCATCCGTAATATCAACAAACTAGCTGATAAAGAGTCTAAAGTTGGAAAACCGAAAAAGGGTGAGCCAATCGGTTACCTAGAGGATGGCGAAGCAGTTTATCCTGGCGATGAGTTACTTCAGGATGACGTACTTCTTCTAGAATGTGGAAATTGGTGAGTCAATGATTATTGTAAATTTGCTGATCCAAACGGGATCTGGTGTCCGAATAACACCAGATATGTCAAAAGTTAGAACACACTACATTATGAAGAATATGATAACACTGGTGATTTAATGTAGTGTACAAATGAGATATCAGATCATGTTAGCTTCAGTACTTAAAAGACATACAAGATTTATTAATATCATAACATATCTTCAACTTACAGCACGTGTGATGATGGTAATGTACACTGTACCCCTGGGTCATGTAAATGTAAGTTTGAAGAATTATTTTTGTTGCACCCATTTCATTTCAAGTTCGAAAGTTAAGCTGTATTTACTCTTTGCTTATGCGATTCCTTGATGTCTTCGATTTTATTAAATTATTGATAAAATATTACGAAAACAAAACCATTATTTATTTATTTATTTATTTTAACAAGGTGTGAAGACTACATGTTAAACTGGTAAATAGTCTGTATTCAGACCCAGATATATGTTGCATTCCTGAAACATTGATTGATTTATTACTAATTATGTTCACATATATATAACGTGCGATTTACTAATCAGCATGTACAGTGCACATTCTCGTTACCTATAAAAACAGAGCATAGGGTCAATTGTGATAGAATTAAGATCGACAGACAGACGGACACAAAGGTTGAACAATGGAAAGATAGACTGATTATGAAATAGCAAAGCGATTCAAATACTAGGATAGATATATGATAAAATATACATTGCAATGATTTACAAAGTATATTTTCAGAAAACTATACTTATGTTATTGCTAAAATTTAAGTATCGGTTTCCCAATTAAAGTGCCAGTTAAGGAATGTGTTGCGGATATGGCCAGTATTGAATTAGTGTTGGATAAGGCCGATGAAGACCCAAATGTAGAGAAACCAGGTGACGGTGACCCAATCGGTGTGTTAGATAATGGGGCACCATTTAAACTGGGCGATACGCTGACTGGTGATCTGGTGCTACATCTGCAGTGTGGAGAGTGGCAAGTATACTTTGAACATCCTCACTCTGGATACTGAAAAAGTGTATCTAAGTTTTAGTCCGTATTACTGGAAAGAAAACCACCTCTTTTATTTTGTTCTAGATGATATATGATATATTTTATGTGTAGGTAGTCGTGGTAAGTGGAAGAGTAGATATGATGAAAAAAGATTATGACCTAATGGCCCTGTAATTTGTAGACACATACGAATAAAGATTAACTTGGAGATGATTTTATGTACTATGAAAGAGGTTTTGTTTGATATGTTATGTCGTCCGTAGTTTAATATTGGTTGTTGTCACGTTTTCAGTCATTGTGAAGAAGACAAGATGGAATGTGAAGAAAAGGAATGTGAAAGTAAGTAAAGCTATACTTTCAACATGCCAGTTCAGAAATAGTTGTATTGTCGTTGTTAATGAAAAGTTGCCAAAAGGAATAGCCACTCCAACTTATATGTAACTAGTGACCTGAATGTAAATTGTTATGCAACATATCATTTTTGTAGATTGAAGCGATGTGGTGAAAATCATGTTTTAGATATAGTGAAATCTTTGAGTGACTGAAAGTTGTGATAATTTTGTTTACACATCATTATACAGCTTTCATAACCATATAACACTATTTTGACTTGAAAATAATGTAAGATCAGTAAATCAATTGCAGAAAATATTCCTTACTGCAATGTCACCTTAGTAATTTAATTTGGATTTGGTTACAGCACTGCCAACGACCGTGCCAGTTAAGGAATGTGTTGCGGATATGGCCAGTATTGAATTAGTGTTGGATAAGGCCGATGAAGACCCAAATGTAGAGAAACCAGGTGACGGTGATCCAATCGGTGTGTTAGATAATGGGGCACCATTTAAACTGGGCGATACGCTGACTGGTGATCTGGTGCTACATCTACAGTGTGGAGAGTGGCAAGTATACTTTGACCATCCTCACTCTGGGTACTGAAAAAGTGTATCTAAGCTTTAGTCCGTATGACTGGAAAGAAAGCCACCTCTTTTATTTTGTTCTAGATGATATATGATATATTTTATGTGTAGGTAGTCGTGGTAAGTGGAAGAGTAGATATGGTAAAAAATGATTATGACCTAATGGTCCTGTAATTTGTAGACACATACGAATAAAGATTAACTTGGAGAAAGAGGTTTTGTTTGATATGTTAAGTCGTACGTAGTTTAAAATTGGTTGTTGTCACGTTTTCAGCCATTGTGAAGAAGACAAGATGGAATGTGAAGAAAAGGAATGTGAAAGTAAGTTTAGCTATATTTTCAATAGGCCAGTTCAGAAATAGTCGTGTTTGTCGTATTGATAAAAAAGTTGCAAAAAGGAATAGAAGTAGGACTATGTATCTAGGACTTCACTGTAAATTATTGTGTAAAATTAATTACTGTTTCTAAATTATGACCCTTCCCACCATTTGTAACATATGACCCAACTAATTTTCTTGCCCCTTGTAATTACCAAAGGCTACCTAACTGCCGCTATCAAACTGTATTGTACCATTTAAAGTGTAAAATGATTTTGACTGGACATTTCTCGTAGCCCTACCAACAAGTTTGCCAAAGTGTGTCGCCGATATGTCGATCATCCGTAATATCAACAAACTAGCTGATAAAGAGTCTAAAGTTGGAAAACCGAAAAAGGGTGAGCCAATCGGTTACCTAGAGGATGGCGAAGCAGTTTATCCTGGCGATGAGTTACTTCAGGATGACGTACTTCTTCTAGAATGTGGAAATTGGTGAGTCAATGATTATTGTAAATTTGCTGATCCTAACGGGATCTGGTGTCCGAATAACACCAGATATGTCAAAAGTTAGAACACACTACATTATGAAGAATATGATAACACTGGTGATTTAATGTAGTGTACAAATGAGATATCAGATCATGTTAGCTTCAGTACTTAAAAGACATACAAGATTTATTAATATCATAACATATCTTCAACTTACAGCACGTGTGATGATGGTAATGTACACTGTACCCCTGGGTCATGTAAATGTAAGTTTGAAGAATTATTTTTGTTGCACCCATTTCATTTCAAGTTCGAAAGTTAAGCTGTATTTACTCTTTGCTTATGCGATTCCTTGATGTCTTCAATTTTATTAAATTATTGATAAAATATTACGAAAACAAAACCATTATTTATTTATTTATTTATTTATTTATTTTAACAAGGTGTGAAGACTACATGTTAAACTGGTAAATAGTCTGTATTCAGACCCAGATATATGTTGCATTCCTGAAACATTGATTGATTTATTACTAATTATGTTCACATATATATAACGTGCGATTTACTAATCAGCATGTACAGTGCACATTCTCGTTACCTATAAAAACAGAGCATAGGGTCAATTGTGATAGAATTAAGATCGACAGACAGACGGACACAAAGGTTGAACAATGGAAAGATAGACTGATTATGAAATAGCAAAGCGATTCAAATACTAGGATAGATATATGATAAAATATACATTGCAATGATTTACAAAGTATATTTTCAGAAAACTATACTTATGTTATTGCTAAAATTTAAGTATCGGTTTCCCAATTAAAGTGCCAGTTAAGGAATGTGTTGCGGATATGGCCAGTATTGAATTAGTGTTGGATAAGGCCGATGAAGACCCAAATGTAGAGAAACCAGGTGACGGTGACCCAATCGGTGTGTTAGATAATGGGGCACCATTTAAACTGGGCGATACGCTGACTGGTGATCTGGTGCTACATCTGCAGTGTGGAGAGTGGCAAGTATACTTTGAACATCCTCACTCTGGATACTGAAAAAGTGTATCTAAGTTTTAGTCCGTATTACTGGAAAGAAAACCACCTCTTTTATTTTGTTCTAGATGATATATGATATATTTTATGTGTAGGTAGTCGTGGTAAGTGGAAGAGTAGATATGATGAAAAAAGATTATGACCTAATGGTCCTGTAATTTGTAGACACATACGAATAAAGATTAACTTGGAGATGATTTTATGTACTATGAAAGAGGTTTTGTTTGATATGTTATGTCGTCCGTAGTTTAATATTGGTTGTTGTCACGTTTTCAGTCATTGTGAAGAAGACAAGATGGAATGTGAAGAAAAGGAATGTGAAAGTAAGTAAAGCTATACTTTCAACATGCCAGTTCAGAAATAGTTGTATTGTCGTTGTTAATGAAAAGTTGCCAAAAGGAATAGCCACTCCAACTTATATGTAACTAGTGACCTGAATGTAAATTGTTATGCAACATATCATTTTTGTAGATTGAAGCGATGTGGTCAAAATCATGTTTTAGATATAGTGAAATCTTTGAGTGACTGAAAGTTGTGATAATTTTGTTTACACATCATTATACAGCTTTCATAACCATATAACACTATTTTGACTTGAAAATAATGTAAGATCAGTAAATCAATTGCAGAAAATATTCCTTACTGCTATGTCACCTTAGTAATTTAATTTGGATTTGGTTACAGCACTGCCAACGACCGTGCCAGTTAAGGAATGTGTTGCGGATATGGCCAGTATTGAATTAGTGTTGGATAAGGCCGATGAAGACCCAAATGTAGAGAAACCAGGTGCCGGTGATCCAATCGGTGTGTTAGATAATGGGGCACCATTTAAACTGGGCGATACGCTGACTGGTGATCTGGTGCTACATCTACAGTGTGGAGAGTGGCAAGTATACTTTGACCATCCTCACTCTGGGTACTGAAAAAGTGTATCTAAGCTTTAGTCCGTATGACTGGAAAGAAAGCCACCTCTTTTATTTTGTTCTAGATGATATATGATATATTTTATGTGTAGGTAGTCGTGGTAAGTGGAAGAGTAGATATGGTAAAAAATGATTATGACCTAATGGTCCTGTAATTTGTAGACACATACGAATAAAGATTAACTTGGAGAAAGAGGTTTTGTTTGATATGTTAAGTCGTACGTAGTTTAAAATTGGTTGTTGTCACGTTTTCAGCCATTGTGAAGAAGACAAGATGGAATGTGAAGAAAAGGAATGTGAAAGTAAGTTTAGCTATATTTTCAATAGGCCAGTTCAGAAATAGTCGTGTTTGTCGTATTGATAAAAAAGTTGCAAAAAGGAATAGAAGTAGGACTATGTATCTAGGACTTCACTGTAAATTATTGTGTAAAATTAATTACTGTTTCTAAATTATGACCCTTCCCACCATTTGTAACATATGACCCAACTAATTTTCTTGCCCCTTGTAATTACCAAAGGCTACCTAACTGCCGCTATCAAACTGTATTGTACCATTTAAAGTGTAAAATGATTTTGACTGGACATTTCTCGTAGCCCTACCAACAAGTTTGCCAAAGTGTGTCGCCGATATGTCGATCATCCGTAATATCAACAAACTAGCTGATAAAGAGTCTAAAGTTGGAAAACCGAAAAAGGGTGAGCCAATCGGTTACCTAGAGGATGGCGAAGCAGTTTATCCTGGCGATGAGTTACTTCAGGATGACGTACTTCTTCTAGAATGTGGAAATTGGTGAGTCAATGATTATTGTAAATTTGCTGATCCAAACGGGATCTGGTGTCCGAATAACACCAGATATGTCAAAAGTTAGAACACACTACATTATGAAGAATATGATAACACTGGTGATTTAATGTAGTGTACAAATGAGATATCAGATCATGTTAGCTTGAGTACTTAAAAGACATACCAGGATTCATTAATATCATAACATATCTTCAACTTACAGCACGTGTGATGATGGTAATGTACACTGTACCCCTGGGTCATGTAAATGTAAGTTTGAAGAATTATTTTTGTTGCACCCATTTCATTTCAAGTTCGAAAGTTAAGCTGTATTTACTCTTTGCTTATGCGATTCCTTGATGTCTTCGATTTTATTAAATTATTGATAAAATATTACGAAAACAAAACCATTATTTATTTATTTATTTATTTATTTATTTTAACAAGGTGTGAAGACTACATGTTAAACTGGTAAATAGTCTGTATTCAGACCCAGATATATGTTGCATTCCTGAAACATTGATTGATTTATTACTAATTATGTTCACATATATATAACGTGCGATTTACTAATCAGCATGTACAGTGCACATTCTCGTTACCTATAAAAACAGAGCATAGGGTCAATTGTGATAGAATTAAGATCGACAGACAGACGGACACAAAGGTTGAACAATGGAAAGATAGACTGATTATGAAATAGCAAAGCGATTCAAATACTAGGATAGATATATGATAAAATATACATTGCAATGATTTACAAAGTATATTTTCAGAAAACTATACTTATGTTATTGCTAAAATTTAAGTATCGGTTTCCCAATTAAAGTGCCAGTTAAGGAATGTGTTGCGGATATGGCCAGTATTGAATTAGTGTTGGATAAGGCCGATGAAGACCCAAATGTAGAGAAACCAGGTGACGGTGACCCAATCGGTGTGTTAGATAATGGGGCACCATTTAAACTGGGCGATACGCTGACTGGTGATCTGGTGCTACATCTGCAGTGTGGAGAGTGGCAAGTATACTTTGAACATCCTCACTCTGGATACTGAAAAAGTGTATCTAAGTTTTAGTCCGTATTACTGGAAAGAAAACCACCTCTTTTATTTTGTTCTAGATGATATATGATATATTTTATGTGTAGGTAGTCGTGGTAAGTGGAAGAGTAGATATGATGAAAAAAGATTATGACCTAATGGCCCTGTAATTTGTAGACACATACGAATAAAGATTAACTTGGAGATGATTTTATGTACTATGAAAGAGGTTTTGTTTGATATGTTATGTCGTCCGTAGTTTAATATTGGTTGTTGTCACGTTTTCAGTCATTGTGAAGAAGACAAGATGGAATGTGAAGAAAAGGAATGTGAAAGTAAGTAAAGCTATACTTTCAACATGCCAGTTCAGAAATAGTTGTATTGTCGATGTTAATGAAAAGTTGCCAAAAGGAATAGCCACTCCAACTTATATGTAACTAGTGACCTGAATGTAAATTGTTATGCAACATATCATTTTTGTAGATTGAAGCGATGTGGTCAAAATCATGTTTTAGATATAGTGAAATCTTTGAGTGACTGAAAGTTGTGATAATTTTGTTTACACATCATTATACAGCTTTCATAACCATATAACACTATTTTGACTTGAAAATAATGTAAGATCAGTAAATCAACTGCAGAAAATATTCCTTACTGCTATGTCACCTTAGTAATTTAATTTGGATTTGGTTACAGCACTGCCAACGACCGTGCCAGTTAAGGAATGTGTTGCGGATATGGCCAGTATTGAATTAGTGTTGGATAAGGCCGATGAAGACCCAAATGTAGAGAAACCAGGTGCCGGTGATCCAATCGGTGTGTTAGATAATGGGGCACCATTTAAACTGGGCGATACGCTGACTGGTGATCTGGTGCTACATCTACAGTGTGGAGAGTGGCAAGTATACTTTGACCATCCTCACTCTGGGTACTGAAAAAGTGTATCTAAGCTTTAGTCTGTATGACTGGAAAGAAAGCCATCTCTTTTATTTTGTTCTAGATGATATATGATATATTTTATGTGTAGGTAGTCGTGGTAAGTGGAAGAGTAGATATGGTAAAAAATGATTATGACCTAATGGTCCTGTAATTTGTAGACACATACGAATAAAGATTAACTTGGAGAAAGAGGTTTTGTTTGATATGTTAAGTCGTACGTAGTTTAAAATTGGTTGTTGTCACGTTTTCAGCCATTGTGAAGAAGACAAGATGGAATGTGAAGAAAAGGAATGTGAAAGTAAGTTTAGCTATATTTTCAATAGGCCAGTTCAGAAATAGTCGTGTTTGTCGTATTGATAAAAAAGTTGCAAAAAGGAATAGAAGTAGGACTATGTATCTAGGACTTCACTGTAAATTATTGTGTAAAATTAATTACTGTTTCTAAATTATGACCCTTCCCACCATTTGTAACATATGACCCAACTAATTCTCTTGCCCCTTGTAATTACCAAAGGCTACCTAACTGCCGCTATCAAACTGTATTGTACCATTTAAAGTGTAAAATGATTTTGACTGGACATTTCTCGTAGCCCTACCAACAAGTTTGCCAAAGTGTGTCGCCGATATGTCGATCATCCGTAATATCAACAAACTAGCTGATAAAGAGTCTAAAGTTGGAAAACCGAAAAAGGGTGAGCCAATCGGTTACCTAGAGGATGGCGAAGCAGTTTATCCTGGCGATGAGTTACTTCAGGATGACGTACTTCTTCTAGAATGTGGAAATTGGTGAGTCAATGATTATTGTAAATTTGCTGATCCAAACGGGATCTGGTGTCCGAATAACACCAGATATGTCAAAAGTTAGAACACACTACATTATGAAGAATATGATAACACTGGTGATTTAATGTAGTGTACAAATGAGATATCAGATCATGTTAGCTTCAGTACTTAAAAGACATACAAGATTTATTAATATCATAACATATCTTCAACTTACAGCACGTGTGATGATGGTAATGTACACTGTACCCCTGGGTCATGTAAATGTAAGTTTGAAGAATTATTTTTGTTGCACCCATTTCATTTCAAGTTCGAAAGTTAAGCTGTATTTACTCTTTGCTTATGCGATTCCTTGATGTCTTCGATTTTATTAAATTATTGATAAAATATTACGAAAACAAAACCATTATTTATTTATTTATTTATTTTAACAAGGTGTGAAGACTACATGTTAAACTGGTAAATAGTCTGTATTCAGACCCAGATATATGTTGCATTCCTGAAACATTGATTGATTTATTACTAATTATGTTCACATATATATAACGTGCGATTTACTAATCAGCATGTACAGTGCACATTCTCGTTACCTATAAAAACAGAGCATAGGGTCAATTGTGATAGAATTAAGATCGACAGACAGACGGACACAAAGGTTGAACAATGGAAAGATAGACTGATTATGAAATAGCAAAGCGATTCAAATACTAGGATAGATATATGATAAAATATACATTGCAATGATTTACAAAGTATATTTTCAGAAAACTATACTTATGTTATTGCTAAAATTTAAGTATCGGTTTCCCAATTAAAGTGCCAGTTAAGGAATGTGTTGCGGATATGGCCAGTATTGAATTAGTGTTGGATAAGGCCGATGAAGACCCAAATGTAGAGAAACCAGGTGACGGTGACCCAATCGGTGTGTTAGATAATGGGGCACCATTTAAACTGGGCGATACGCTGACTGGTGATCTGGTGCTACATCTGCAGTGTGGAGAGTGGCAAGTATACTTTGAACATCCTCACTCTGGATACTGAAAAAGTGTATCTAAGTTTTAGTCCGTATTACTGGAAAGAAAACCACCTCTTTTATTTTGTTCTAGATGATATATGATATATTTTATGTGTAGGTAGTCGTGGTAAGTGGAAGAGTAGATATGATGAAAAAAGATTATGACCTAATGGTCCTGTAATTTGTAGACACATACGAATAAAGATTAACTTGGAGATGATTTTATGTACTATGAAAGAGGTTTTGTTTGATATGTTATGTCGTCCGTAGTTTAATATTGGTTGTTGTCACGTTTTCAGTCATTGTGAAGAAGACAAGATGGAATGTGAAGAAAAGGAATGTGAAAGTAAGTAAAGCTATACTTTCAACATGCCAGTTCAGAAATAGTTGTATTGTCGTTGTTAATGAAAAGTTGCCAAAAGGAATAGCCACTCCAACTTATATGTAACTAGTGACCTGAATGTAAATTGTTATGCAACATATCATTTTTGTAGATTGAAGCGATGTGGTCAAAATCATGTTTTAGATATAGTGAAATCTTTGAGTGACTGAAAGTTGTGATAATTTTTTTTACACATCATTATACAGCTTTCATAACCATATAACACTATTTTGACTTGAAAATAATGTAAGATCAGTAAATCAATTGCAGAAAATATTCCTTACTGCTATGTCACCTTAGTAATTTAATTTGGATTTGGTTACAGCACTGCCAACGACCGTGCCAGTTAAGGAATGTGTTGCGGATATGGCCAGTATTGAATTAGTGTTGGATAAGGCCGATGAAGACCCAAATGTAGAGAAACCAGGTGACGGTGATCCAATCGGTGTGTTAGATAATGGGGCACCATTTAAACTGGGCGATACGCTGACTGGTGATCTGGTGCTACATCTGCAGTGTGGAGAGTGGCAAGTATACTTTGAACATCCTCACTCTGGATACTGAAAAAGTGTATCTAAGTTTTAGTCCGTATTACTGGAAAGAAAACCACCTCTTTTATTTTGTTCTAGATGATATATGATATATTTTATGTGTAGGTAGTCGTGGTAAGTGGAAGAGTAGATATGATGAAAAAAGATTATGACCTAATGGTCCTGTAATTTGTAGACACATACGAATAAAGATTAACTTGGAGATGATTTTATGTACTATGAAAGAGGTTTTGTTTGATATGTTATGTCGTCCGTAGTTTAATATTGGTTGTTGTCACGTTTTCAGTCATTGTGAAGAAGACAAGATGGAATGTGAAGAAAAGGAATGTGAAAGTAAGTAAAGCTATACTTTCAACATGCCAGTTCAGAAATAGTTGTATTGTCGTTGTTAATGAAAAGTTGCCAAAAGGAATAGCCACTCCAACTTATATGTAACTAGTGACCTGAATGTAAATTGTTATGCAACATATCATTTTTGTAGATTGAAGCGATGTGGTGAAAATCATGTTTTAGATATAGTGAAATCTTTGAGTGACTGAAAGTTGTGATAATTTTGTTTACACATCATTATACAGCTTTCATAACCATATAACACTATTTTGACTTGAAAATAATGTAAGATCAGTAAATCAATTGCAGAAAATATTCCTTACTGCTATGTCACCTTAGTAATTTAATTTGGATTTGGTTACAGCACTGCCAACGACCGTGCCAGTTAAGGAATGTGTTGCGGATATGGCCAGTATTGAATTAGTGTTGGATAAGGCCGATGAAGACCCAAATGTAGAGAAACCAGGTGACGGTGATCCAATCGGTGTGTTAGATAATGGGGCACCATTTAAACTGGGCGATACGCTGACTGGTGATCTGGTGCTACATCTACAGTGTGGAGAGTGGCAAGTATACTTTGACCATCCTCACTCTGGGTACTGAAAAAGTGTATCTAAGCTTTAGTCCGTATGACTGGAAAGAAAGCCACCTCTTTTATTTTGTTCTAGATGATATATGATATATTTTATGTGTAGGTAGTCGTGGTAAGTGGAAGAGTAGATATGGTAAAAAATGATTATGACCTAATGGTCCTGTAATTTGTAGACACATACGAATAAAGATTAACTTGGAGAAAGAGGTTTTGTTTGATATGTTAAGTCGTACGTAGTTTAAAATTGGTTGTTGTCACGTTTTCAGCCATTGTGAAGAAGACAAGATGGAATGTGAAGAAAAGGAATGTGAAAGTAAGTTTAGCTATATTTTCAATAGGCCAGTTCAGAAATAGTCGTGTTTGTCGTATTGATAAAAAAGTTGCAAAAAGGAATAGAAGTAGGACTATGTATCTAGGACTTCACTGTAAATTATTGTGTAAAATTAATTACTGTTTCTAAATTATGACCCTTCCCACCATTTGTAACATATGACCCAACTAATTTTCTTGCCCCTTGTAATTACCAAAGGCTACCTAACTGCCGCTATCAAACTGTATTGTACCATTTAAAGTGTAAAATGATTTTGACTGGACATTTCTCGTAGCCCTACCAACAAGTTTGCCAAAGTGTGTCGCCGATATGTCGATCATCCGTAATATCAACAAACTAGCTGATAAAGAGTCTAAAGTTGGAAAACCGAAAAAGGGTGAGCCAATCGGTTACCTAGAGGATGGCGAAGCAGTTTATCCTGGCGATGAGTTACTTCAGGATGACGTACTTCTTCTAGAATGTGGAAATTGGTGAGTCAATGATTATTGTAAATTTGCTGATCCAAACGGGATCTGGTGTCCGAATAACACCAGATATGTCAAAAGTTAGAACACACTACATTATGAAGAATATGATAACACTGGTGATTTAATGTAGTGTACAAATGAGATATCAGATCATGTTAGCTTCAGTACTTAAAAGACATACAAGATTTATTAATATCATAACATATCTTCAACTTACAGCACGTGTGATGATGGTAATGTACACTGTACCCCTGGGTCATGTAAATGTAAGTTTGAAGAATTATATTTGTTGCACCCATTTCATTTCAAGTTCGAAAGTTAAGCTGTATTTACTCTTTGCTTATGCGATTCCTTGATGTCTTCGATTTTATTAAATTATTGATAAAATATTACGAAAACAAAACCATTATTTATTTATTTATTTATTTTAACAAGGTGTGAAGACTACATGTTAAACTGGTAAATAGTCTGTATTCAGACCCAGATATATGTTGCATTCCTGAAACATTGATTGATTTATTACTAATTATGTTCACATATATATAACGTGCGATTTACTAATCAGCATGTACAGTGCACATTCTCGTTACCTATAAAAACAGAGCATAGGGTCAATTGTGATAGAATTAAGATCGACAAACAGACGGACACAAAGGTTGAACAATGGAAAGATAGACTGATTATGAAATAGCAAAGCGATTCAAATACTAGGATAGATATATGATAAAATATACATTGCAATGATTTACAAAGTATATTTTCAGAAAACTATACTTATGTTATTGCTAAAATTTAAGTATCGGTTTCCCAATTAAAGTGCCAGTTAAGGAATGTGTTGCGGATATGGCCAGTATTGAATTAGTGTTGGATAAGGCCGATGAAGACCCAAATGTAGAGAAACCAGGTGACGGTGACCCAATCGGTGTGTTAGATAATGGGGCACCATTTAAACTGGGCGATACGCTGACTGGTGATCTGGTGCTACATCTGCAGTGTGGAGAGTGGCAAGTATACTTTGAACATCCTCACTCTGGATACTGAAAAAGTGTATCTAAGTTTTAGTCCGTATGACTGGAAAGAAAACCACCTCTTTTATTTTGTTCTAGATGATATATGATATATTTTATGTGTAGGTAGTCGTGGTAAGTGGAAGAGTAGATATGATGAAAAATGATTATGACCTAATGGTCCTGTAATTTGTAGACACATACGAATAAAGATTAACTTGGAGATGAGTTTATGTACTATGAAAGAGGTTTTGTTTGATATGTTATGTCGTCCGTAGTTTAATATTGGTTGTTGTCACGTTTTCAGCCATTGTGAAGAAGACAAGATGGAATGTGAAGAAAAGGAATGTGAAAGTAAGTAAAGCTATACTTTCAACATGCCAGTTCAGAAATAGTTGTATTGTCGTTGTTAATGAAAAGTTGCCAAAAGGAATAGCCACTCCAACTTATATGTAGCTAGTGACCTGAATGTAAATTGTTATGCAACATATCATTTTTGTAGATTGAAGCGATGTGGTCAAAATCATGTTTTAGATATAGTGAAATCTTTGAGTGACTGAAAGTTGTGATAATTTTGTTTACACATCATTATACAGCTTTCATAACCATATAACACTATTTTGACTTGAAAATAATGTAAGATCAGTAAATCAATTGCAGAAAATATTCCTTACTGCTATGTCACCTTAGTAATTTAATTTGGATTTAATTACAGCACTGCCAACGACCGTGCCAGTTAAGGAATGTGTTGCGGATATGGCCAGTATTGAATTAGTGTTGGATAAGGCCGATGAAGACCCAAATGTAGAGAAACCAGGTGACGGTGATCCAATCGGTGTGTTAGATAATGGGGCACCATTTAAACTGGGCGATACGCTGACTGGTGATCTGGTGCTACATCTACAGTGTGGAGAGTGGCAAGTATACTTTGACCATCCTCACTCTGGGTACTGAAAAAGTGTATCTAAGCTTTAGTCCGTATGACTGGAAAGAAAGCCACCTCTTTTATTTTGTTCTAGATGATATATGATATATTTTATGTGTAGGTAGTCGTGGTAAGTGGAAGAGTAGACATGGTGAAAAATGATTATGACCTAATGGTCCTGTAATTTGTAGACACATACGAATAAAGATTAACTTGGAGATGAATTTATGCACTATGAAAGAGGTTTTGTTTGATATGTTAAGTCGTACGTAGTTTAAAATTGGTTGTTGTCACGTTTTCAGCCATTGTGAAGAAGACAAGATGGAATGTGAAGAAAAGGAATGTGAAAGTAAGTTTAGCTATATTTTCAATAGGCCAGTTCAGAAATAGTTGTGTTTGTCGTATTGATAAAAATGTTGCAAAAAGGAATAGAAGTAGGACTATGTAACTAGGACTTCACTGTAAATTATTGTGTAAAATATCAGATATAATAATATAATTTGTAATTTATAATTTATAACATTTGTGGTAGGTAGAAACGATGTGGGGAACATATTCTCTTGATCTAATCTAATCTAATCTAATCTAATCTAATCTAATCTAATCTAATCTTCTTAGCGCATTCTATATAGCTATCACAATGCACTTAACAAAGCACTGAATCAAGAGTCCTAAAACAGACACTAGCAAATAGTCTTATTTAAAGAAGTAGGTCTTAAGGCCTGAGATAATTCCTGGAATGTAGTGACACTCTCTAAATACGATGACAGAGCATTCCAAAAGCATGGGACACAAATTGAGAATGCTCTGCCACCATAATAAGCAGTATTGCTGAGCGGTTGGTGTAAGTGAATTTCGTTCGTGAGTTACTGCGTAAAGCACGGCTGGAGCTACGACGGGTAAGCAACTGGTTAAGGTAGCCAGGTACAAAACCATGACTGATGCCTGTTAGGGCAAGAGTTCATTTTAAAGAAGTTTTGCTAGTTTTTAAGGCTTTAAAAACAGTAAACTATTACACTAATCAAGACGTGAAGTGAGAAAAGCATGAGTAAGTTTCTTATTGGCATGTTGATCAAGGAAGTTCCTGATTTTTACTAATCTTCCTCAGAGCATATGAAGCCGATCTACACAAATTAGCCACGTCGGTTCTGTTCTGGTTTGAATCTTTATGTTATAACTGAAAGAGCAACTGGCTGTCAAGGCTCAGTCTTTGAGCCTGTTCTATTTATTTTGTAAACCAACCCTTTTTTCGAATACGATATTTTTAAAAATCACTCAAAAAAAAAAATCACCATGCTTTTTCCATTGACAACCAGTTATACTAAGAAACTAAGAGAAATAAAAGAAATCCAACTATTGAATTATACCATGCAAAACTATATACTGACATCAAGTAGTGGATTGTGTATAACAAACTCCAGCAAAATGATAGTAAACAGAAGCAATTCATCACCCTGACTCTTTGCTAAATCATTTAATGTCAAAATCTTTGGAGTCACATTGGATTCTATGTCAACATGTCTGAGCACGTACAGAAGGTATGCAAAGGTGAATGCATTAAAGTCAGGCAAATTGTTCATTAGGGAGAAAATCTCGCTTTACGAATGGTGAAATAAAAGAAGAGGTAAGAACTAATTGTGAACGAGTCTAGAAATTGACTGACTCAAGCTGTGGAAAAATTTCATGGGATAGAATCTCAGTAGTCTAGAAAAATTAGCGAAATGCTACATGTCCTTATACACAAAGTAAAATACCTGTATAAAAATAATAGCGTTAACGAAATGGCATCCCACTTCACACAATTTTCTGACTAGTCTATCGGACTTGTGTACAGATAAAACAGGTACCACAAGCGGCTCGATTAAAAGTGGGTAATAGATTGGTGTTGCCAACATTTGGATAAGTCATTGACGTTATACAGCAAATACAAATTTCAATCGGTGATAAGGACAGACAAGTTGCAACAGTTCTGCAGTTTCCTAAGGAAAGTCTGTCGCTCTCGGACTGACGGACTGACGGGCTGACGTTACTTTAAGACACTCTGGAAAGGATTAAATCTCGCTGTCCCCACATAGGTTATTCTAAAGGCAGTGATTACTTCCCACAATACTACCACACAAAATGTATGTGAAGGCACTACATTAATTAATTTCAATATTTTGCTCGACTTCGCAGAGCTGAAGGTCAGAACTCCAAAATATTTGATTAATACACTGTCGACAATCTTCGGACCTAAGTCAACACCTGTTTCCCAACACATCCAACACAAAATTAGATAATAACATGGGTCAAAAGTAAAATGTGTCCCTCTCTTAATTACTGTTTCTAAATTATGACCCTTCCCACCATTTGTAACATATGACCCAACTAATTATTCTCTTGCCCCTTGTTATTACCAAAGGCTACCTAACTGCCGCTATCAAACTGTATTGTACCATTTAAAGTGTAAAATGATTTTGACTGGACATTTCTCGTAGCCCTACCAACAAGTTTGCCAAAGTGTGTCGCCGATATGTCGATCATCCGTAATATCAACAAACTAGCTGATAAAGAGTCTAAAGTTGGAAAACCGAAAAAGGGTGAGCCAATGGGATACCTAGAGGATGGCAAACCAGTTTATCCTGGCGATGAGTTACTTCAGGATGACGTACTTCTTCTAGAATGTGGAAATTGGTGAGTCAATGATTATTGTAAATTTGCTGATCCAAACGGGATCTGGTGTCCGAATAACACCAGATATGTCAAAAGTTAGAACACACTACATTATGAAGAATATGATAACACTGGTGATTTAATGTAGTGTACAAATGAGATATCAGATCATGTTAGCTTGAGTACTTAAAAGACATACAAGATTTATTAATATCATAACATATCTTCAACTTACAGCACGTGTGATGATGGTAATGTACACTGTACCCCTGGGTCATGTAAATGTAAGTTTGAAGAATTATTTTTGTTGCACCCATTTCATTTCAGGTTCGAAAGTTAAGGTGTATGTACTTTATGCTTATGCGATTCCTTGATGTCTTCGATTTCAAAAGAATGCCATTAAACCAATGTCATTATTCATGTATTGTTTTTATTACGGTGTACAGTCTACATATTTTAAAGTGACAAGTTCAAAACCCCGAAACTTGGCAGTGGTACTTTCCTACCTACTTCACTTAATAATTTTACAGTGGGAGAATGGTCATCCTGGACACCTTGGTCACTGTGTGAAGTTACATGCGGTGAAGGCTTTGTTACACGTAAAAGAAAGTGCAGAAAAGAAGGAGGTCGTAAGCGTGACAAGTGTCCTGGTAAGGGAAAGGAAAGAGAGCAGTGTGACATTCCTGAATGCCCAGGTATGTTCTCATTTGATAATATCGTGATGAGAAAGTATTCTTATGAATGTAGACATTTACTATGCATTTTACTCTTGTAATGTAGTTCATATGAATTAGCTGTTGAATTGCTGAATTGCGAACAAACTTACTTCTGAAATCTTGTTTTGTTACTTTCCAGAAGCCACAGCTCCAATTCTTCCAGAAATTGCCGCAGCAGAACCAGGTAAATTGAATTAAAGATGATTGCCATAAGTATGAATGTGTATATAAAAAATGCAACTACGTGTAAGTTTGTATAAAACCACAGTGTTTGCGACGATTAGTGGCTTTTTGCACGATGCTCTTGCAATACCGTCATAAATGTGCCATGTTTGGAAAAATAGCAGTAGCTTCAATTAATTGGGAGGAAAGAGTGGAAAAAGTTGTATAGATGTGTGTAATAGTAAGTCTTTCCCTCATTACTTTAAGAAGGTAGTGAAAGCTTTTGTACTGTGCCATTTATATTTTCTGACTTGTGATACCTTTGATACATAATTATTGCTCATAATGGAGAATAGGTTATTATACCATACAAAACTTTTACTGCCATCAAGAAGTGGATTGCATCTAATGAACTCCAGATAAATGATTGTAAACAATTCTTCACCCAGGTTATTTCCTTAATCATCTTTTTCTTCCATCAATGCAAGTTGGAAATTCTGATCTATTACGCGCATAGCATAAAAATCTCTGGCGTCACATTCTATTCAATGTGAGTATGTCTGAGCACGTAGAGAAGGTTTGCAAAGGTGAATACATCCAAGTCAGTCAGAGCTGAAGGTTGAAATATGGCTCAACGAATTCCATCGCCCCTTGTAATGAAAAAAATAATGTAAGATCAGTAAATCATTTGCAGAAAATATTCTTTACTGCTATGTCACCTTAGTAATTTAATTTGAATTTGATTACAGCACTGCCGACGACCGTGCCAGTTAAGGAATGTGTTGCGGATATGGCCAGTATTGAATTAGTGTTCAATAAGGCCGATGAAGACCCAAATGTAGAGAAACCAGGTGACGGTGAACCAATTGGTGTGTTAGATAATGGGGCACCATTTAAACTGGGCGATACGCTGACTGGTGATCTGGTGCTACATCTGCAGTGTGGAGAGTGGCAAGTATACTTTGAACATCCTCACTCTGGGTACTGAAAAAGTGTATTTAAGCTTTAGTCTGTATGACTGGAAATAAAACCACCTGTTTTATTTGGATGTAGATGGTATATGATATATTTTATGTGTAGGTAGTCGAGGTAAGTGGAAGAGTAGATATGATGAAAAATGATTATGACGTAATGGTCCTGTAATTTGTAGACACATGCGAATAAAGATTAACTTGGAGATGAATTTATGCACTATGAAAGAGGTTTTGTTTGATATGTTAAGTAGTACATAGTTTAATATTGGTTGTTGTCACGTTTTTAGCCATTGTGAAGAAGACAAGATGAAATGTGAAGAAAGGGAATGTGAAAGTAAGTATAGCTATACTTTCAACAGGCCAGTTTGGAAATAGTTGTGTTGTCGTTGTTAATAAAACGTTGCCAAAAGGAATATTACTCTAAGTTATATGTTACTTGCGACTTCAATGTAAATTATTATGTAAAATATCATTTTTTGTATATTGAAAGGATGTGGTGAGCATAATCTTGTAGATATAGTGAAATGTTTTAGTGCCTTAATACATATAAAGTTGTGATTGTTTATCCATCATACACCTTACATAAACTTACATAACACTCTTTAGCTTGAAAATAATGTAAAATCTAAAAAGCAATTTCAGAAAATATTCCTTACTGCTATGTCACCATAGCGATTTCGTTTAGTTGTAGTAGAAAGAGTCGTATTGTCGTTCTGAATTTAAAAAAACGTCGCCAAAGGGAATACAACTACAACGTATGATTTTAGTGTACATTATTATATAAGATATGACTTGTTGTACAGCGAACTGATCTTGCTTGGGAACGTACCTTCCAAACATAATGAAATGTTTTGGTGTTCAATATATATATATATATATATATATATATAAACGTGATAATTTTGGTTACAAATTGTATACTTTTCATAACTATGTAACACACTTTGTCTTCAAAATAATATAATATCCTTAATAATCGTTTGGTGCAAAGATACATTCAGCACTCCGCGATGCTTTGTGCTGATATAAGCCAATAGTTATGAATACTATAGAATATTGAACTGCTGTTTTGATCGTAAAATATGCGAAAGAAATTTACATACCTCGATACTTTAATAAAGCGTCAATTTACGTTGTTTGATCTTGAAAATGAAAGTATTTTACATATTATATATTTCTGGAATTCTTATGCAACCGAGGTTATTGGGCTTGAATAATAGGTAACTCAACTTGTTGTTAAATTATCAAATATTTGTTTAACAGCCTGGGGTGCATATGACATAGAAAGTCTTATCGTGTAACGTTATAGGTCTCCTGCCCTTGCTTATCCTTACTCGATTTGAGTTTAACGTACCTCCTCGTGTTGAAATATCAAAATTAAGTTGACATATTAAAGTATCTCTAGACTACCTATACACGGTGGTTCGCAGGAATTATACCTAAGCTTTACACTTGAATATGTTCTGTGCTCCAAAAATTGCTCATCATCGTTGTTTGATTCATTACACATAATTATATTGGATATTGCTTTTGTCATAGCCCTTCCAACAACTGTGCCATCTGAGAAGTGTGTCGCTAATATGTCCATCATCGATGATATAAATAGCCTGGCAAATGAGGAATCCCAGGTTCAAGAACCGAAAAAGGGTCAACAATTGGGTTATCTGGTGGATGGAAAGAAAATTTATCCTGGGGATGAATTACTTCAAGATGATGTACTCCTTCTAGAGTGTGGAAATTGGTAAGCTATTTGTACCTTTCAAATGTAATTTTATAACGTGAATACACATTGTTTTAAAATCATACATACAAATACTTCTACACTAGAACTATTAAAACTCGTCTTATTAATACTGTTATGTGTATTACATATTACAGCACTTGTGATGATGGCAATGTACATTGTACCCCAGGATCATGTAAACGTAAGTTGACATGTTCTGTAACCTTTTATGTCATCATCATCATCATCATCATCATCATCATCATCATCATCATCATCATCATCATCATCAACTGTTCTTAGTGTCATTTAACTGTACCTCCTTGACACTAGCACTATGTATGTATGTATGTATGTATGTATGTATGTATGTATGTATGTACGTACGTACGTACGTTGTGAGTGTGTGTGTGTGTGTGTGGAATATACGGATGTTTGTGTCTCCGTTTGTATAAGATCTGAATTATCTATGAAAAGAATACTTACTATCTGTCACTTGCCGAATTATATTTGCAGTAGGGGAATGGTCGTCATGGACACCTTGGTCAGAGTGTGATACTACGTGTGGCAAAGGTTATATTCTACGGACAAGAAAGTGCAGAAAGGAAAAGGGTCGTAAACGTGACAAATGTCCTGGTAAGAGGAATGAAAGACAACGTTGTGACAAAGAAGAATGTCCAGGTAAACATTAATCTATCCACAGTTTATATTATGAATTCAAGGGTATGTTTGTATTCTTAATATGTTAATACTTTACACATTGTCTGGACCAAAACTTAAATACATAGGTGGTATTGAGAAAAGAATGTACATGCCACTCTACGAAGTAAGTGAGTATTTTGTCATTTTGCTAGCTAACCTAAAACAATATCCAGGATATACCAACAGTTTTACATTGACCATTATACTCTTACGTCTCGTTTCCCATGTAAATAAGCCATTTTTATTTTGAAAATGTCACTACATAGTTTCATAGCTCAAATATCGTTGGTTATTGTGCTACATATATGCACAAATACACACCTAACATTGTTGACATTCGGGAAATAATACATATCGATAAGTAAACTTGTGATGGGGTCAACAGGTAACCTTTCTTGTTTTCATTGTAGTATCTAAGCTCATTTCATTATTGTCCCACATTGAAATGTGGGTTGATAGTTCCTACACATTTAGGATACTAATGTGACGTCATATTTTTAGTGGATATTCAGTAAATACCTTCAGTGCAGAAGATTCGAATGTTGTTTAGGTCACGAAGGAAATCTGTTTTGAAAATGGACATTTATAGATTGGTAAGGGATATAAAATAACAATGGGTTTATCTGATAACAAGAAACACAGAGTTAGACCTCTTGCTGGAAGATTACAGGTCTTTGGACATAAACGTATTATCACAACAAAAATATAATTACTTTTGAAAGTTAATGCCAGATTTCATTTGTTAACTTATGATTTTGATTTAAACAGTGGATGGCGGATGGAGCTCTTGGTCACCATGGGGTGATTGCAGCGTAACATGCGGGGGAGATGGTCTAATCAAGCGGAGGAGAGATTGCACCAACCCAGTACCATCAAATGGGGGAAAAGAATGCAATGGATTATTAATTGAAGAGAAATTTTGTATAACCCCGCAGTGTCCACGTATGTATTCTCCATATTTTGTCCAATTTCAATGATGAGATAATTGGTCTATTTGTCCAATCTTTGTCAAACATTTGGAAAGTAAAGCAACCTTGAAGGTATCACTATCTATTGAAATTGTTTGTAAAACATTATTATGCCAAAGATACGTGTACAGTTAATGAAAAATCCCCCCCCCCTACCAAAAAAAATGTATGTACAGAAAAGTATGGCGTGTTTTGTGTTTACATCGAAGTCAAGTCAGCGTTTACTTACTTATGTATTTGAATCACATGCAGATGTAGCTATTTCTTTGCGGCGCAAAAAATTATGGTGCCTGTCATAAGATGTCACTGGTTTCTAACCAAATTATTAAGTATTACTGATTTTCATTACCAGACACGATTTAATAGTGTTAGAATTCCTTTTCAGATTTAGATATCACCGAACATTTGCCTTCTTCCTACTGTAGAAACTGGCAATTGGTCATCATGGTCACCCTGGTCAAGTTGTTCTGCCACTTGCAATGGCGGAATTATAGAAAGGGAAAGATTGTGTAACAACCCTGAACCTGCCAATGGCGGTGATGCATGTCAAGGAGAACCAAAGCAAGAAAGTGAATGTAACATACAACCGTGTCCAGGTATATGTCGCTTTAGTACCAATGTAGATGTTGGTTCTTCTATTTTTACCTTGCATGTCAATTAACTCAGACTTTTCTAATTTTACTACGGTGTTGATCACGGCAGTCTTTACTGACAATATCATTCTAAAGTCAGCATTTCCTAGATCTTTACTCCTCTGATTTGTCAGCTAGTGATGTATTGTGTAAAGTGCAAATGTATATAGTCTACAAGATAATTGCATTTGAAACACTATTCATTGGCATTGCAAGTATAGAATGAGTTAAACAAAAAATATACATTGTCATTGGTGGTATATTCCGAAAGCATTATTAGTTATATATTATTACTTCTTAAATCGCCTATCTCTATGTTAAAATATGTCGAGTAAACTGGCTCATCTATTCAATTACTATAATTGTTTTTGTGCACAGCTGCTTCAATTCCTCCGTTTGACAATGACCAAAAACATGTGCTGTGTTTTACAAAAATCAGGTGAGGAATGCACGGATGGTAAAATCATGGATATGTGTGGAAATGAAGACGCTGCATTGTGTCCCCTCTCATGTGAAGACGTCTCCGGTATAAGTGAATGTATCGAAGCTGGTGCATGTGAACCTGGTTGTCGGTGTTCTTCTGGAATGGTTCAGCAAGACGGGGAATGTGTAGATAAAGCAGACTGTAGATGCCCATATGATATGTCAGTATTCGGGGTACCGTTTTCGGATTTACTTGTTTCTGGAAAGACATTATCACCAGAAGTTCTAGATGAACTTGCCGGTGTTGGTAAGGAACAATCAACCGTTGCTCCAGGTACGGATACAAGCAATAAAACTACCCTATCAACTTTCTTTAGCTTTGTTGATTTATTTGTAAGGTAAAATAAATTGTGGCAATATTTATATTTGAAAGTGACAAATAAATCAGATAAATGATGGAGAATGAAATTACTGGTACAAGAATATAGGTAACTCGGGCCAACCTGATGACATTTCTATGTATCTATCATATAATATATATTTACTTTACGTAAACTTCTATCTACTTAAATGTCTTTTTGAATGTGACGTAAACTTCTATCTGCTTAAATGTTTTTTTTTTGAATGTGCCTTCAGTGATAGACATTTAGGTATGGCTATTTATAAAGGAAATGTGTACTTTGGAGCAGACTGTTCGGGTTCACATTCGGACAGAATGAAATTACACAATCGCAATATGAAAGTCAAATATCAAGCTATTGAAATGAGGTTGCAGTATAATAGCGTCACGGAGACATTTAACATACTCGGACGAAATGTCGCGTTTACATGCATGGAACTGAAAGATACAGAGAACAAATCGAACAGAGAAAGATATTTTTAAATGATCCCACAATTTTTTAGTAATTGCTGTGCAAAACATTTTCCAATTATTTGTTTTGTATTTTAAACCTTTACCTCTGTAGGTACCCAAGGGATACCTCCTGTCATTTACATTGATAGCTCAGATACCTTGCAGGTGGCCTGTAATAATTGGTAAGTTTGACCATAAGTTAATATATTTTTTGTACATATTATATCTTTGAATATTAACATCAACTTCCCTACGCGATGAAATCAATAGATAGATAGGTATAAGTATAAAGGTGAAACGAGATATATTATTGTTATTTTAACATGACCACAATTTGATTCTTTGTTTTCATTTATTTTTATGCAGCACTTGTGAAGAAGGTCAACTACACTGCACGGCAGAAGAGTGTGATGGTAAAAGAATTTTCTTCAGTCATATGCAGACATACCAATTTTTCTTGTCGCAGCGTAATTTACAAAATTATTATTTTACGTATAATCATTGTGCAACAGTCCAATTTGCAGTCGCTTGCAATACCAGACCTTAAAGAAAAGTTCATAGTTAAGGTAGATAATGGTAAGAAATGCACAGTCATTAAATAGTATAATAATTGCATTTTGAGTAGACTTGAAAATGCAACATGATTATCGACATGATGTCCATACTTTGGAAAATCACAGAGCAGTTACCGGTTTTTCTAGAAGTAGTTTTATGCATTAGACATTTATGCGTGTGATACATCGCAAATAAGTACTGAATTGTTTTATATTCTTGTAGTCGATGGACAGTGGTCTACATGGAGCCCATGGTCTTCATGTTCAAAGGACTGCTTAGGTGAAGGAGATGAATCGTCTACAAGGATTCGTGGACGGTTTTGCACTGAACCAGAACCACAGGGTAATGGCGAAGACTGTGTAGGAGTAAATACCGAAGAATTGGAATGCCTAGTCGAAGGTTGCCCAAGTAAGTGTTTAGTTATATGCTGAATTTGGACGACTATTTAACGGGCAATTGTCTTCCTTGATATTGCCATTAAATTGTATGTTAAAGAAGAAATACCTGTCAGAGTTTAAGTGACACTGTGAACACATTTTTTTAATCTGCATGATCTGTGTGTGTTTTAACATGCACTTTGCAACATATATCGGATTATACTTTTCCCAATATATTTCTTCATTCAGCCAGAAAATACGCATTCTCCTTGGCTGAACGAAGAAAAACATTGGGAATAATATCTAAATATACAATTTCTTATAAAGTATAAATTCTAGACAAATGATCAAGATGTCGTTAAAGTAATAACGGTCATAGTTCAACTACAAATGTGTTAACCTCCACAACTATTTCTCACCCCTCTTAACATTGAATACTTTAATTCACCTTTGCATGTTTACTAGGCGATACACTCCTCCTTTCACTATGTTTTCAGTTCGCCCTTGCCTGTACACGTTCATGCATTAGAAGGAATTGATTAGTTCCAATGAAACATTTTGAAACTAAATCACGTTTATTTCCCTTTCTAAAACCAGCTACACCCACTGTCGCTACTCCTCCAATGATACCGCCATTTGCTTCAGCACAACCGGGTAAGTTATTATATTGACAATGTCATAATTATGACAATGTTTTAAGGAAATATATGTATGCTAGTCCGTATTTCTATTCCTATTTGTTCCATTACATCTCGTTAAGTGAGAGGCCATATTTTATATTAAAGGCATTAGCAATAAATTATACATTATACAGGTGGTTATTTTAATTAACAATATGCAGTCTTAAATACTTACAGCAATAAACTTACAAAACTTACAGCTCTAAAACGACAATTACACACCGTATTGACATGTATATCCTAGATTGTAGTACCAATGTGGTAGATATATATATGTCTTCCACATTGATATATGTATATATATATATATATATATATATATATATATATATGTATATATATATATATATATATATATATATATATATATATATATATATATATATATATATATATATCATCATATCATATCATATCATATCATATCATATCATATCATATCATATCATATCACTAAAGGAAAGCAAATATGATTAAATGTATTACCGTATTGTATGCAGTTGTTGACGGTGAATGGAATTCTTGGTCACCATGGGGAGATTGCAGTATTACTTGTGGTGGCAAAGGAACTGTAACAAGAAGTCGAGAATGTAATGATCCGCCTCCTTTGGGTGGAGGGAGAGATTGCTCTGGCTTGAGTAGTCAAACAAAGTACTGCTTACCTGAAGATTGTGATGGTATGTATGTATGTATGTATGTATGTATGTATGTATGTATGTATGTATGTATGTATTGTGTATGTATGTGTGTATGTATGTATGTATGTATGTATGTATGTATGTATGTATGTATGTGTGCGTGCGTGCGTGCGTATGTATGTATGTATGTGTGTGTGTGTGTGTGTGTGTATGTATGTGTGTGTGTGTGTGTGTGTGTGTGTGTGTATGTATGTATGTATGTATGTATGTATTACTTTCTTTGTTACGACACTGATGTTTCAATATGTTCGCATGTAGCTAGGGTTATTGAGCTATTTGTTTATGTTTGCTTACTTCCTGTATAGTATTGCAAATTTCAACATATATTGTTTAATCAATTTGTTTTCAGTATATTGCAGTCAGTACACCTCTTTACGCATATTTGTAGGTAAAAACGTGTATAGGTCGATTCACGTTAATGGCTTTCAACAAAAAATTTGGAAGAAGCAAATTATAACAGATTACAATGATTAACATGACGTTAGATTATGTGGATGAGTGAAAAAGACAAATGAATGTAATTAACAATACTGCAATTGCCCGGACATCAAGCCATAAATGAAAAATATTTATAAATTATAGTCCCCAACATATGTTGTAAGGTTTATAATAACTTTCTTAATTTAGTTGACGGTGGTTGGGCCTCGTGGTCACCCTGGGGAGAATGTACGGTCACGTGCAATGGTGGCAAACAGACACAAACAAGATATTGTGATGATCCCGTACCACAGGGTCGAGGCAAGGACTGCAAAGGAGCAACAGACAAAACTCAATCCTGCAATAACAACAGATGTCCAGGTAATATTCATATCTGCGAAGATAAAAATCATCCGTATGTCATGTCAAATAAACCTGAAGTATCGTGGCATTATTGAATAGACAGTGCTGTTAGATTAGTTAAACACGATAGTAAAAGAATCGTTTTATTTACCTTTCTAGTACTGATCATTTGAATGTGTGACTTCTCTCATTTTAGTTTGCGTAAGTGTTCGCAATATATTAGTTCAGTATTTATATATAACTCACTATTTAAATCTCTAACAGTTATGTTGGTCATGTTTTCAAACAATTTGTTTATTTTGAGGATGTCGATGCATGTACCATATGTGTGTTGAATGAATTGCAAGAATCTAACTTCATTGAATACGTTATTTATATGTTCAGGATAAGCTGAAAGACTTGTGTTTTGGAGGATATTTGTTTTAATGTTTTGATGTTCATAATTACAGCGAATATTCATTCTGTTGGAAGACAAACTATAACGTGTATTATAATTTATCAATGTTCATGTCATTCTTATGGTTTTTGAAAGGTGGAATACATTTAAAATCTTGTTATACAACATCCTGAACAGCATCTTTGTGACTGAATGATATGTATTCAGGAGCCATTCGTATGCTACCTATGAAGGAGTTTTGAATATTTGGAAATGAATAAATAGTACTAAGTTCGGTTAAATAGAAAATCTCGACTGTTTTTAGATAATGCGTTTCACCTTTTTCTATACTGTAACTTGTCTTACAACATTTATGGGTCCATGTGTCCTAAAATAAATTATATTTGATTATGGCTTTTGCGCTGTGGTAATGTATAGTTTTCATAAATATCATTCCTTCCTATAAAGTTTACAGTACATTGCCTGACGAACATCTTAACTTTAAATTTACAGAAGAGGAATGTACTAATGGTAAGAAATACTTTGAAGACTGTGATGAAATGCAATTGTGTCCCGCTACATGTGACGATAGAGCCAAACAATCAGAATGTGTTGAACCTGAGGCGTGTGAAGCAGGTTGTTACTGTCCAGATGGTCAGCTGGAACAAGATGGAGAATGTGTGGATATCGCTGACTGCAGATGTCCATATGATATGTCAGATTTTGAAGGGGAAGAAGTACAGATTGTGAGACAGGGTAAACTAGTTACAAGTAAGTAGTCATCAATCGATCGATCGATCGATCAATCAATCAATCAATCAATCAATCAATCAATCAATCAATCAATCAATCAATCAATCAATCAATCAATCAATTAATCAATCAATCAATCAATCAATCAATCAATCAATCAATCAATCAATCAATCAATCAATCAATCAATCAATCAATCAATCAATCAATCAATCAATCAATCAATCAATCAATCAATCAATCAATCAATCAATCAATCAATCAATCAATCAATCAATCAATCAATCAATCAATCAATCAATCAATCAATCAATCAATCAATCAATCAATCAATCAATCAATCAATCAAAGAGATTTATATAGCGCCAGACTCCACTACGTAGCAATGTTCAATGGCGCTTTACAAAAGTGTGGATATATAGAGATGTCAGTCGTCTCTGCTAAACAGATAAGTCTTGATGCGCTTCTTAAAAATATCAAAGCTAGGTGGCTGGCGCACTTCTAGAGGGACATTGTTCCAAGCGAAGGGGGCGGTACGCGAGAAAGCATGATCACCATAGGTCTTCCGGTTACTGCGTGGTACATGAAGTAGGATTTTGTCATTTGATCGGAGATTAGATCAGATATATAAACAGGAGCAGTGTTGTTCAGAGCTTTGTATGTGAGTAGCAGGATCTTGTATTGGATTCTGTAGTGTACTGGTAGCCAGTGTAATTCCATAAGTATAGGGGTTATGTGGTCATATTTCCGTGTGCGAGACACAATTCTGGCTGCTGAGTTCAGGGCATGCTGAAGTGGTAGAATGGATGATGATGGTAGACCACACAAGAGTGCATTACAGTAATCTAGTTTTGATGTGATTTGAGCAATGTATTAACATCTGACAGACTTCCTTAGTTAGATACTGGCGAATATGGCTTATTTGACGGAGGTGGTAGTAAACTGACCTGCATATCGTATGAACGTGCTTACATAGAGTGTAGTTTTCATCAAATGTTACTCCTATATTCCGTGCGGAGTTAACAATTGGAATAGAACTTGATCCCATTATCATGTGATCAATGGGACGAGGTGAACGGTTGAACTGGGACCATAACAGAAGTACTTCAGTTTTGCCATCATTGAGTTGGAGTTTATTTTCTGTCATCCACATTTTTATTTCATGAACCATTCCTTCCATCTCGTGTACTGTAGATATAATGTCAGACTGGGAGAAATACTGATAGAGTTGATTGTCGTCGGCATACTGATGAAAGTTGATATTGTGATTTCGAATGATCTGAGCAAGTGGTAGGATGTAAAAACATACCTGTACAGAAATTGCAGTGTACCTATTGGACGATTAACAATATTACAGTATTGTTCACTTTGACTTATATAACATACTAAATATTCTAATTGTAAAGCTATCGAGTAAACGTATTTTCGGAATGTACCATCGCTATATATTTTAGATTCGTTTTTCTTCCTTATTTGCAAATTTTAGACATTCTTAAGTAATAGTCAAAATACATCCCAATCAAGCATAATTTGGAATATTTACTTGAAGGAATGTTCTTGTTGATTAATCCTTTCTAGATCATATATAATATTTTTTATCTTAACATTGCCCTCCGTTTCAGCACCAGTTCTAGGTGAACCAGGTCAACCATTTGGCCCAGGTGGACCCGGTGGACCTGACGGACCAACATTAGCAACAGGTCAGCGTATTCGATATACTTGATATATTTTAAATGCTTTTATTTCTTGTAGGACAAAATATATTTTGATTTGTCTGTAGTGTGTGAGATAGTTGTGTTAATATATAGAAAAAAGACCTTTCCTTGAAACGTTATGCCCAGTTTCAATTCAAATTCAAAAAAGTCTATGTAGATGTAAGGAATAGAAATGAAAAATATAGCGTCAACTTGAAATAGAAGAAGCTTTGTACAAACGGTAGCATATTGCCACCATGTAACGAAACCTGATATTTTCATTTGGAAAGTCTCTAGGTGTACTGTTGTATTGATATTGCTAGTACAGAGATGGTGTAACTTGTAGCTACTGTTAGGTTTGTGACACAAATAATGTATTTGTATTGATAGAACCTGCTCCTGGTCAGCCTGGTGGACCTGGTGGACCGTTTGGACCTTTTGGACCCAAGGGGCCTGGTGGACCTGGTGGACCAACGCTTGCAACAGGTGACATTTAATAATTTTCATGACTGTTTCTTAGACTCACAATGCATATCCAGTACCAGACATCACCATTATCCCAACCAACACACTGGGCTTCATGTTTTGTTAAATGAGAATTACTATTTCACACTCGATCAGTTATATAGTACACATGAAACATGTACATACGTGTGAGAAAATTAAATGTATCATAAATTGAAACTGGTGAGACTTAAATAACAAATTGGTCAACATCACTTGAACTGTTTCAACTCTGTCTTCACCTTCAGAACCGGAACCTGGTCAACCTGGTGGGCCTAACGGACCATATGGACCGGGAGGACCGGGAGGACCTTTCGGACCCAAGGGGCCTGGTGGACCTGGTGGACCAACGCTTGCAACAGGTGACATTTAATAATTTTCATAACTATTTCTTAGACTCACAATGCATATCCAGTACCAGACATCACCATTATCCCAACACACTGGGCTTCATGTTTTGTTAAATGAGAATTACTATTTCACACTCGGTCAGTTATATAGTCCACATGAAACATGTACATACGTGTGAGAAAATTAAATGTATCATAAATTGAAACTGGTGAGACTTAAATAACAAATTGGTCAACATCACTTGAAATGTTTCAACTCTGTCTTCACCTTCAGAACCGGAACCTGGTCAACCTGGTGGGCCTAACGGACCATATGGACCGGGAGGACCGGGAGGACCTTTCGGACCCAAGGGGCCTGGTGGACCTGGTGGACCAACGCTTGCAACAGGTGACATTTAATAATTTTCATGACTATTTCTTAGACTCACAATGCATATCCAGTACGTACCAGACATTACCATTATCCCAACACACTGGGCTTCATGTTTTGTTAAATGAGAATTACTATTTTACACTCGGTCAGTTATAGTACACATGAAACATGTACATACGTGTGAGAAAATTAAATGTATCATAAATTGAAACTGGTGAGACTTAAAAAAAAAATTAGTCAACATCACTTGAATTGTTTCAACTCTGTCTTCACCTTCAGAACCGGAACCTGGTCAACCTGGTGGGCCTAACGGACCATATGGACCGAAAGGACCGAAAGGACCGGGAGGACCAGGAGGACCTGGTGGACCTCCTCTGACAACAAGTAACTTATTTTCTTAGTTTAACTTGTAATAGTGTGTCCATCGTAGTTATCAATTAGTGATACATATGATTGCATATGATGTATTTCATTGACATGAAGAGAATGATTCTTTAAAGTGATGCGAAATTGCAAGCATTAAATTCCCTAGACTCTGGAATAGGCGAAACTTGTTTAAAATTAGTTGTTATACAAATTAACGTTGGAAGTTGTCATGTTAAGTGAACCTTTGATATAATACTAGATAATATATGACATTGCTATCTTTACATTGCCCTCTGTTTCAGAACCAGGTCTGGGTGAACCAGGTCAACCCTTCGGCCCAGGTGGACCCGGTGGACCTGACGGACCAACATTAGCAACAGGTCAGCGTTTTCGCTATACTTGATATATTTTATAAATGCTTTTATTTCTTGTAGGACAAAATATATTTTGATTTGTCTGTAGTGTGTGAGATAGTTGTGTTAATATATAGAAAAAGACCTTTCCTTGAAACGTTATGCCCAGTTTCAATTCAAATTCAAACAAGTCTATGTAGATGTAAGTAATAGAAATGAAAGACATAGCGTCAACTTGAAATGGAAGAAGCTTTTGTACACACGGTAGCATATTGCCACCATATAACCTAACCTGGTACTTTCATTTGGAAAGTCTCTAGGTGTACTGTTGTATTGATATTGCTAGTAAAGAGATGGTGTAACTTGTAGCTATTGTTAGGTTTGTGACACAAATAATGTATTTGTATTGATAGAACCTGCTCCTGGTCAGCCTGGTGGACCTGGTGGACCGTTTGGACCTTTCGGACCCAAGGGGCCTGGTGGACCTGGTGGACCAACGCTTGCAACAGGTGACATTTAATAATTTTCATGACTATTTCTTAGACTCACAATGCATATCCAGTACGTACCAGACATTACCATTATCCCAACACACTGGGCTTCATGTTTTGTTAAATGAGAATTACTATTTTACACTCGGTCAGTTATAGTACACATGAAACATGTACATACGTGTGAGAAAATTAAATGTATCATAAATTGAAACTGGTGAGACTTAAAAAAAAAATTAGTCAACATCACTTGAATTGTTTCAACTCTGTCTTCATCTTCAGAACCGGAACCTGGTCAACCTGGTGGGCCTAACGGACCATATGGACCGGGAGGACCGGGAGGACCTTTCGGACCCAAGGGGCCTGGTGGACCTGGTGGACCAACGCTTGCAACAGGTGACATTTAATAATTTTCATGACTATTTCTTAGACTCACAATGCATATCCAGTACGTACCAGACATTACCATTATCCCAACACACTGGGCTTCATGTTTTGTTAAATGAGAATTACTATTTTACACTCGGTCAGTTATAGTACACATGAAACATGTACATACGTGTGAGAAAATTAAATGTATCATAAATTGAAACTGGTGAGACTTAAAAAAAAATTAGTCAACATCACTTGAATTGTTTCAACTCTGTCTTCACCTTCAGAACCGGAACCTGGTCAACCTGGTGGGCCTAACGGACCATATGGACCGAAAGGACCGAAAGGACCGGGAGGACCGGGAGGACCAGGAGGACCTGGTGGACCTCCTCTGACAACAAGTAACTTATTTTCTTAGTTTAACTTGTAATAGTGTGTCCACAGTAGTTATCAATTGGTGATACATATTAATGCATATGATGTATTTCATTGACATGAAGAGAATGATTCTTTAAAGTGATGCGAAATTGCAAGCATTAAATTCCCTAGACTCTGGAAATAGGCGAAACTTGTTTAAAATTAGTTGTTATACGAATTAACGTTGGAAGTTGTCATGTTAAGTGAACCTTTGATATAATACTAGATAATATATGACATTGTTATCTTTACATTGCCCTCTGTTTCAGAACCAGGTCTGGGTGAACCAGGTCAACCATTTGGCCCAGGTGGACCCGGTGGACCTGACGGACCAACATTAGCAACAGGTCAGCGTTTTCGCTATACTTGATATATTTTATAAATGCTTTTATTTCTTGTAGGACAAAATATATTTTGATTTGTCTGTAGTGTGTGAGATAGTTGTGTTATTATATAGAAAAAGACCTTTCCTTGAAACGTTATGCCCAGTTTCAATTCAAATTCAAACAAGTCTATGTAGATGTAAGGAATAGAAATGAAAAACATAGTGTCAACTTGAAATGGAAGTAGCTTTTGTACACACGGTAGCGTATTGCCACCATGTAACCTCCTAACCTTGTACTTTCATTTGAAAAGTCTCTAGGTGTACTGTTGTATTGATATTGCTAGTAAAGAGATGGTATAATTTGTAGCTATTGTTAGGTTTGTGACACAAATAATGTATTTGTATTGATAGAACCTGCTCCTGGTCAGCCTGGTGGACCTGGTGGACCGTTTGGACCTTTCGGACCCAAGGGGCCTGGTGGACCTGGTGGACCAACGCTTGCAACAGGTGACATTTGATAATTTTCATGACTATTTCTTAGACTCACAATGCATATCCAGTACCAGACATTACTATTAGCCCAACACACTGGGCTTCATGTTTTGTTAAATGACAGTTACTATTTCACACTCGGTCAGTTATAGTACACATGAAAAATGTACATACGTGTGAGAAAATTAAATGTATCATAAATTGAAACTGGTGAGACTTAAATAAAAAATTTGTCAACATCACTTCAAATGTTTCAACTCTGTCTTCACCTTCAGAACCGGAACCTGGTCAACCTGGTGGGCCTAACGGACCATATGGACCGGGAGGACCGGGAGGACCTTTCGGACCCAAGGGGCCTGGTGGACCTGGTGGACCAACGCTTGCAACAGGTGACATTTAATAATTTTCATGACTATTTCTTAGACTCACAATGCATATCCAGTACGTACCAGACATTACCATTATCCCAACACACTGGGCTTCATGTTTTGTTAAATGAGAATTACTATTTTACACTCGGTCAGTTATAGTACACATGAAACATGTACATACGTGTGAGAAAATTAAATGTATCATAAATTGAAACTGGTGAGACTTAAAAAAAAAATTAGTCAACATCACTTGAATTGTTTCAACTCTGTCTTCACCTTCAGAACCGGAACCTGGTCAACCTGGTGGGCCTAACGGACCATATGGACCGAAAGGACCGAAAGGACCGGGAGGACCGGGAGGACCAGGAGGACCTGGTGGACCTCCTCTGACAACAAGTAACTTATTTTCTTAGTTTAACTTGTAATAGTGTGTCCATCGTAGTTATCAATTAGTGATACATATGATTGCATATGATGTTTTTCATTGACATGAAGAGAATGATTCTTTAAAGTGATGCGAAATTGCAAGCATTAAATTCCCTAGACTCTGGAAATAGGCGAAACTTGTTTAAAATTAGTTGTTATACAAATTAACGTTGGAAGTTGTCATGTTAAGTGAACCTTTGATATAATACTAGATAATATATGACATTGTTATCTTTACATTGCCCTCTGTTTCAGAACCAGGTCTGGGTGAACCAGGTCAACCATTTGGCCCAGGTGGACCCGGTGGACCTGACGGACCAACATTAGCAACAGGTCAGCGTTTTCGCTATACTTGATATATTTTATAAATGCTTTTATTTCTTGTAGGTCAAAATATATTTTGATTTGTCTGTAGTGTGTGAGATAGTTGTGTTATTATATAGAAAAAGACCTTTCCTTGAAACGTTATGCCCAGTTTCAATTCAAATTCAAACAAGTCTATGTAGATGTAAGGAATAGAAATGAAAAACATAGTGTCAACTTGAAATGGAAGTAGCTTTTGTACACACGGTAGCGTATTGCCACCATGTAACCTCCTAACCTGGTACTTTCATTTGAAAAGTCTCTAGGTGTACTGTTGTATTGATATTGCTAGTAAAGAGATGGTATAATTTGTAGCTATTGTTAGGTTTGTGACACAAATAATGTATTTGTATTGATAGAACCTGCTCCTGGTCAGCCTGGTGGACCTGGTGGACCGTTTGGACCTTTCGGACCCAAGGGGCCTGGTGGACCTGGTGGACCAACGCTTGCAACAGGTGACATTTGATAATTTTCATGACTATTTCTTAGACTCACAATGCATATCCAGTACCAGACATTACCATTATCCCAACACACTGGGCTTCATGTTTTGTTAAATGACAGTTACTATTTCACACTCGGTCAGTTATAGTACACATGAAAAATGTACATACGTGTGAGAAAATTAAATGTATCATAAATTGAAACTGGTGAGACTTAAATAAAAAATTTGTCAACATCACTTCAAATGTTTCAACTCTGTCTTCACCTTCAGAACCGGAACCTGGTCAACCTGGTGGGCCTAACGGACCATATGGACCGGGAGGACCGGGAGGACCTTTCGGACCCAAGGGGCCTGGTGGACCTGGTGGACCAACGCTTGCAACAGGTGACATTTAATAATTTTCATGACTATTTCTTAGACTCACAATGCATATCCAGTACGTACCAGACATTACCATTATCCCAACACACTGGGCTTCATGTTTTGTTAAATGAGAATTACTATTTTACACTCGGTCAGTTATAGTACACATGAAATATGTACATACGTGTGAGAAAATTAAATGTATCATAAATTGAAACTGGTGAGACTTAAAAAAAAAATTAGTCAACATCACTTGAATTGTTTCAACTCTGTCTTCACCTTCAGAACCGGAACCTGGTCAACCTGGTGGGCCTAACGGACCATATGGACCGAAAGGACCGAAAGGACCGGGAGGACCGGGAGGACCAGGAGGACCTGGTGGACCTCCTCTGACAACAAGTAACTTATTTTCTTAGTTTAACTTGTAATAGTGTGTCCATCGTAGTTATCAATTAGTGATACATATGATTGCATATGATGTTTTTCATTGACATGAAGAGAATGATTCTTTAAAGTGATGCGAAATTGCAAGCATTAAATTCCCTAGACTCTGGAAATAGGCGAAACTTGTTTAAAATTAGTTGTTATACAAATTAACGTTGGAAGTTGTCATGTTAAGTGAACCTTTGATATAATACTAGATAATATATGACATTGTTATCTTTACATTGCCCTCTGTTTCAGAACCAGGTCTGGGTGAACCAGGTCAACCATTTGGCCCAGGTGGACCCGGTGGACCTGACGGACCAACATTAGCAACAGGTCAGCGTTTTCGCTACACTTGATATATTTTATAAATGCTTTTATTTCTTGTAGGACAAAATATATTTTGATTTGTCTGTAGTGTGTGAGATAGTTGTGTTATTATATAGAAAAAGACCTTTCCTTGAAACGTTATGCCCAGTTTCAATTCAAATTCAAACAAGTCTATGTTGATGTAAGGAATAGAAATGAAAAACATAGTGTCAACTTGAAATGGAAGTAGCTTTTGTACACACGGTAGCGTATTGCCACCATGTAACCTCCTAACCTGGTACTTTCATTTGAAAAGTCTCTAGGTGTACTGTTGTATTGATATTGCTAGTAAAGAGATGGTATAATTTGTAGCTATTGTTAGGTTTGTGACACAAATAATGTATTTGTATTGATAGAACCTGCTCCTGGTCAGCCTGGTGGACCTGGTGGACCGTTTGGACCTTTCGGACCCAAGGGGCCTGGTGGACCTGGTGGACCAACGCTTGCAACAGGTGACATTTGATAATTTTCATGACTATTTCTTAGACTCACAATGCATATCCAGTACCAGACATTACCATTATCCCAACACACTGGGCTTCATGTTTTGTTAAATGACAGTTACTATTTCACACTCGGTCAGTTATAGTACACATGAAAAATGTACATACGTGTGAGAAAATTAAATGTATCATAAATTGAAACTGGTGAGACTTAAATAAAAAATTTGTCAACATCACTTCAAATGTTTCAACTCTGTCTTCACCTTCAGAACCGGAACCTGGTCAACCTGGTGGGCCTAACGGACCATATGGACCGGGAGGACCGGGAGGACCTTTCGGACCCAAGGGGCCTGGTGGACCTGGTGGACCAACGCTTGCAACAGGTGACATTTAATAATTTTCATGACTATTTCTTAGACTCACAATGCATATCCAGTACGTACCAGACATTACCATTATCCCAACACACTGGGCTTCATGTTTTGTTAAATGAGAATTACTATTTTACACTCGGTCAGTTATAGTACACATGAAAAATGTACATACGTGTGAGAAAATTAAATGTATCATAAATTGAAACTGGTGAGACTTAAAAAAAAAAATAGTCAACATCACTTGAATTGTTTCAACTCTGTCTTCACCTTCAGAACCGGAACCTGGTCAACCTGGTGGGCCTAACGGACCATATGGACCGAAAGGACCGGGAGGACCGGGAGGACCGGGAGGACCAGGAGGACCTGGTGGACCTCCTCTGACAACAAGTAACTTATTTTCTTAGTTTAACTTGTAATAGTGTGTCCATCGTAGTTATCAATTAGTGATACATATGATTGCATATGATGTATTTCATTGACATGAAGAGAATGATTCTTTAAAGTGATGCGAAATTGCAAGCATTAAATTCCCTAGACTCTGGAAATAGGCGAAACTTGTTTAAAATTAGTTGTTATACAAATTAACGTTGGAAGTTGTCATGTTAAGTGAACCTTTGATATAATACTAGATAATATATGACATTGTTATCTTTACATTGCCCTCTGTTTCAGAACCAGGTCTGGGTGAACCAGGTCAACCATTTGGCCCAGGTGGACCCGGTGGACCTGACGGACCAACATTAGCAACAGGTCAGCGTTTTCGCTACACTTGATATATTTTATAAATGCTTTTATTTCTTGTAGGACAAAATATATTTTGATTTGTCTGTAGTGTGTGAGATAGTTGTGTTATTATATAGAAAAAGACCTTTCCTTGAAACGTTATGCCCAGTTTCAATTCAAATTCAAACAAGTCTATGTAGATGTAAGGAATAGAAATGAAAAACATAGTGTCAACTTGAAATGGAAGTAGCTTTTGTACACACGGTAGCGTATTGCCACCATGTAACCTCCTAACCTGGTACTTTCATTTGAAAAGTCTCTAGGTGTACTGTTGTATTGATATTGCTAGTAAAGAGATGGTATAATTTGTAGCTATTGTTAGGTTTGTGACACAAATAATGTATTTGTATTGATAGAACCTGCTCCTGGTCAGCCTGGTGGACCTGGTGGACCGTTTGGACCTTTCGGACCCAAGGGGCCTGGTGGACCTGGTGGACCAACGCTTGCAACAGGTGACATTTGATAATTTTCATGACTATTTCTTAGACTCACAATGCATATCCAGTACCAGACATTACCATTATCCCAACACACTGGGCTTCATGTTTTGTTAAATGACAGTTACTATTTCACACTCGGTCAGTTATAGTACACATGAAAAATGTACATACGTGTGAGAAAATTAAATGTATCATAAATTGAAACTGGTGAGACTTAAATAAAAAATTTGTCAACATCACTTCAAATGTTTCAACTCTGTCTTCACCTTCAGAACCGGAACCTGGTCAACCTGGTGGGCCTAACGGACCATATGGACCGGGAGGACCGGGAGGACCTTTCGGACCCAAGGGGCCTGGTGGACCTGGTGGACCAACGCTTGCAACAGGTGACATTTAATAATTTTCATGACTATTTCTTAGACTCACAATGCATATCCAGTACGTACCAGACATTACCATTATCCCAACACACTGGGCTTCATGTTTTGTTAAATGAGAATTACTATTTTACACTCGGTCAGTTATAGTACACATGAAAAATGTACATACGTGTGAGAAAATTAAATGTATCATAAATTGAAACTGGTGAGACTTAAAAAAAAAAATAGTCAACATCACTTGAATTGTTTCAACTCTGTCTTCACCTTCAGAACCGGAACCTGGTCAACCTGGTGGGCCTAACGGACCATATGGACCGAAAGGACCGGGAGGACCGGGAGGACCGGGAGGACCAGGAGGACCTGGTGGACCTCCTCTGACAACAAGTAACTTATTTTCTTAGTTTAACTTGTAATAGTGTGTCCATCGTAGTTATCAATTAGTGATACATATGATTGCATATGATGTATTTCATTGACATGAAGAGAATGATTCTTTAAAGTGATGCGAAATTGCAAGCATTAAATTCCCTAGACTCTGGAAATAGGCGAAACTTGTTTAAAATTAGTTGTTATACAAATTAACGTTGGAAGTTGTCATGTTAAGTGAACCTTTGATATAATACTAGATAATATATGACATTGTTATCTTTACATTGCCCTCAGAACCAGGTCTGGGTGAACCAGGTCAACCATTTGGCCCAGGTGGACCCGGTGGACCTGACGGACCAACATTAGCAACAGGTCAGCGTTTTCGCTATACTTGATATATTTTATAAATGCTTTTATTTGTTGTAGGACAAAATATATTTTGATTTGTCTGTAGTGTGTGAGATAGTTGTGTTATTATATAGAAAAAGACCTTTCCTTGAAACGTTATGCCCAGTTTCAATTCAAATTCAAACAAGTCTATGTAGATGTAAGGAACAGAAATGAAAAACATAGTGTCAACTTGAAATGGAAGTAGCTTTTGTACACACGGTAGCGTATTGCCACCATGTAACCTCCTAACCTGGTACTTTCATTTGAAAAGTCTCTAGGTGTACTGTTGTATTGATATTGCTAGTAAAGAGATGGTATAATTTGTAGCTATTGTTAGGTTTGTGACACAAATAATGTATTTGTATTGATAGAACCTGCTCCTGGTCAGCCTGGTGGACCTGGTGGACCGTTTGGACCTTTCGGACCCAAGGGGCCTGGTGGACCTGGTGGACCAACGCTTGCAACAGGTGACATTTGATAATTTTCATGACTATTTCTTAGACTCACAATGCATATCCAGTACCAGACATTACCATTATCCCAACACACTGGGCTTCATGTTTTGTTAAATGACAGTTACTATTTCACACTCGGTCAGTTATAGTACACATGAAAAATGTACATACGTGTGAGAAAATTAAATGTATCATAAATTGAAACTGGTGAGACTTAAATAAAAAATTTGTCAACATCACTTCAAATGTTTCAACTCTGTCTTCACCTTCAGAACCGGAACCTGGTCAACCTGGTGGGCCTAACGGACCATATGGACCGGGAGGACCGGGAGGACCTTTCGGACCCAAGGGGCCTGGTGGACCTGGTGGACCAACGCTTGCAACAGGTGACATTTAATAATTTTGATGACTATTTCTTAGACTCACAATGCATATCCAGTACGTACCAGACATTACCATTATTACTATTTTACACTCCGTCAGTTATAGTACACATGAAAAATGTACATATGTGTGAGAAAATTAAATGTATCATAAATTGAAACTGGTGAGACTTAAAAAAAAAATTAGTCAACATCACTTGAATTGTTTCAACTCTGTCTTCACCTTCAGAACCGGAACCTGGTCAACCTGGTGGGCCTAACGGACCATATGGACCGAATGGACCGAAAGGACCGGGAGGACCGGGAGGACCTGGTGGACCTCCTCTGACAACAAGTAACTTATTTTCTTAGTTTAACTTGTAATAGTTTGTCCACAGTAGTTATCAATTGGTGATACATATTATGGCATGTAATGTATTCCATTGAAATGAAGAGAATTATTTTGTAAACTGATGCGAAATTGTAAGCGTAAAGTTCCCTAGACTCTGGAAATAGGCGATGGTTGTTTAAATTTAGTTGTTATACAAATTAACGTTGGAGGTTGTCATGTTAAGTGAACCTTTGATATAATAATAGATCATTATGATATTTTTATCGTCACATTGACTCTGGAAATAGGCAATTCTTGTTTAAAATTAGTTATTATAAACATAAACGTTGGAGATGTGAGAAAGTTTAATGTATCGTAAAATGGAACTTGGGAGACGGAAATGAAAACAAATTGTCAGGATCACTTTGATTGTTTGAACTAAGTCTACATGGTCACAACTGGAACAGGGTGAATCTGGCTGGTGGACCTGATGGACCCATCTACTTTATTTAATTAACACTAAAAAATGGTAATTTGTAGAGAAAGCAATATATCAGTATCAATTTGTTGTCTCCGTTAAAACCTGTATCGAAAGCAGTATATCAGCACATCTAAACCGTTGTCCTTGTGCATTTTGTTGCTTTTACAGGTCCAGTAATGATTCCTACGTACTTACAAACATATATTGATAGGGACACAATTCTCCACATTGGTTGTAATAACTGGTGAGTGAGTTTCGTTGTATACATGTAAGACCATACAATTGAATATACTAATTTGTTTGTTTTAAATTCTGTCTTTCTATATATTGTTGTAATTTATACTTAGGCATATTAACTCATTAGCCTGAATAAAATGACATTTAATGTTTCGTTGTTTAAGGCAAAGAATATTAATAATACGAAACGTATAATAATGTCACTATTCTACTTTCAGTACATGTGAAGGTGGAATATTAGACTGTACAAATGAAACCTGTCATGGTAAGATAATTGTTTACTTACACGTGTGTGTGTGTGTGTGTGTGTGTGTGTGTGTGTGTGTGTGTGTGTGTGCGCGCGTGCGCGCGCTTGTGTGTATGTCAGTCTCTGTGTTTGTATATATGTATGTATGTATGTATGTATGTATGTATGTATGTATGTATGTATGTATGTATGTATGTGTGTGTGTGTGTATGTATGTATGTATGTGTGTGTGTGTGTGTGTGTGTGTGTGTGTGTATGTATGTATGTATGTATGTATGTATGTATGTATGTATGTATGTATAAACCATGCAAGTATAGTGAAAGACAAAAGGCAACCAGAGAGCCCTAACAAATACAATACTTGATACTTGAAGTTACATCACTCGGAAATGCAAAAACATTAAAACTTCCAGCATTGGCTATGTATCAATGGCATTTAACAGACAAAATGTTACAAGGTTAATACATACTAGCTTGTGTGGTAATTTTGGAGTACGCTTCTACTTGGTAATCTGTAAGTTGTCACTTTTGAATATATTTCGATCGAATTGTAAACTTATGTATCTAATTGTGGTAATACATTATTTAAAGAACAGAGGTCCACATTTTAATTTGCCTGCAAAGTGAGTTAAAATGTTCTCGTTCGAATCGATTGTTCACGTGTCTCCATGAAAACACACTGACGTCATGAAAGGTACGAATTTCAGTTTGCATTATTAACTTTTTCTAAGTCATTTCGACATACAACTACAGTAGTCCTTAATAGATTAATTAATTTTGACGTGTATTACAATCCTCCTCATTATGTTACACTAGTGGATGGAGGTGTAGGATCATGGTCGTCTTGGACACCTTGTTCACAGACGTGTGGTGATGAAGGAGAATCCGTCAAATTACGTCGCCGTTACTGTAACAACCCATCTCCACAAGGCAATGGTGAAAATTGCACTGAGGTATTGTTTGAAGAGGTGGAATGTAATGTTCAAGAGTGCGTAGGTAAATATAGTAGTTTGCATCAAAAGTAGCCCATCACATGCTGCCTTCTTTTGCTTGTTGAGATGTCATATTATATCACACCAGACCTTAAAGTTGTCTTTTAAAACCATGGCTCGAAAGGTAATCATAAAATGTGAGCTTTACTAGATTGTTAACATTACGCTTTACAAAAGCATCTTTGTCTTTGTCAATAGATTAATACACACATTTAATAAAATTTGAATTATTCTTTTGTAGAAATATCAACTACACCACAAGCAGCACCACCTAAAGTTGGTGAGTAGACTTTCTCGTTATTTACATGAATATAATCATGAGATAGTATTAAATATTCAATTAATTAATTAATTAATTAATTTGTTTATTTATTTATCAAAATAAATGCTTCAAAAGTTGAGTTTCTTGCATTGAAATAAAATACATAAAATAATGTTACATATATAGAATTGAGTCATAAATATAGAACGAGAGAGAGAGAGAGAGAGAGAGAGAGAGAGAGAGAGAGAGAGAGAGAGAGAGAGAGAGAGAGAGAGAGAGAGAGAGAAGAGAGAGAGAGGGAGAGAGAGATTGAGAGAGAGAGAGAGAGAGAGAGAGAGAGAGAGAGAGAGAGAGAGAGAGAGAGAGAGAGAAGAGAGAGAGAGGGAGAGAGAGATTGGAGAGAGAGAGAGAGAGAGAGAGAGAGAGAGAGAGAGAGAGAGAGAGAGAGAGAGAAGAGAGAGAGAGAGAGAGAGAGAGAGAGAGAGAGAGAGAGAGAGAGCTATATTGTTGGAACTTTGGTGGCGACTAACGTCATATGTCTAAAATACTGCCTACCCTTACCCGCTCTTTGGATGTCTTTTAAAGATTGTGGTGTGGTGTTGACCAATTGTTACATTTGTCGTTTCTTGTTATGTGTTCGGTAACTTAGCAGGTGACTTTCTTTGAATGAAAACTATTAGTGTACTGAAGTAAATTTTGTTCCCAACATAAACATGGACGAGACTTTATGTATCATGTACTTGTTGACAAGTTAGTTGAATTGTTTGCTATGGCGGTTTGCCAATCCTTAGCTATTCTTAGTCCTGTAATGTGCTCCGATGTGTACTTACGATATTTGAAAGACACCATCACCCAGCATTACATTTAGACCAGATGAAGCGTTGTTGCATAATGAACTTTGGCAGATGGACAAGTTTGATTGCACAAACCACATCGTTCTTAAAGTTATAAAAATGGATTTGCAACCTTTACTGTAGGATTTCTTGCCCATAATGTAATTAAAAAATTTAAATATCTCCTGCTAACTTTGTGTTTTCATGAAATTTACGGTTTTCAGGAATTCCAACTGGAACTCAAAGGCCTGTGAAAACAACCATAAGTAGGTAGCTCTATATGATTTACGCAAAATTGGCACCATGGTTGATTATGTTTTGTTTTGCACCCTTGTAATACGTATTAATTATTTTAACGTATCTTACCAGCTAGCCTCTCTTGTAGATAGTTTGATAGATCCTGTCTGTTCATCATGTGTATAAATACAGCCCCTTTATCGAATCTGACCATTCGGATTCGTTAATGAATAATAATGTTAAATAAGGAATACTTATTTGTCATTTGTTTTCATATATCATGTAGCTGCAACCTTACCAGGATTGATGACAGCAGCTCCAAAAAAAGCAGGTGGGCATCCTTCTAAACTTTAATTAGTCAAAAGGAATTTGTATTTAGTTAATAAATGACAGGGAAGAGAAAATTCATAACCACAGTTACACGTCATGTTTCACTGTTTGAATTCTGCGATGCTGCAACAAGTTTAGAGTTCATGCATCCATGTTTTGTATTCTGTGTTGATCAAGTTAAAATATTTGGAAGGTATTGATTTCTTTAACATGTTACATCCAAATCCTTCAGCTGATGGAGTATGGAGTTCGTGGTCCCCATGGGGAGAATGTAACGTCACATGTGGACGAGATGGCGAAATGAAACGAAGTCGAAAATGTAATAACCCACCACCATCGAATGGAGGAAAACAATGTAATGGATTAGAAGTGGATATGAAGTATTGCAAGACTCCTGATTGTCCAGGTAATCAATTCCTAAACATATTCATATGACATGAGAGATACCTGTTATATTGTTAAACTTAGGAACATACTCAACGATAGAAGAATTAACATACAATATCATTATGAAATCACCAGTGTTCCATAAATACGTGCTCCCAAAGCAAATATAAATTAACCCATCTCGTCGTCATTTAAATAACTGATATATAAGTCTTTTGGACACTTCAGTACAAGGAGAATGTGACCTTTAACCCCCTCAGTACCAGGCAGTTGATATAGAAAAACGGCGAATATGTCTATAGAAAACATTGGTAAATGTGACAAAGCTCAAAACACAATTTTTAAAATAACTTAAATACAGCGGTGTTTTGTTTGGTCAATTTATATCATGTTAAGATGTGTTGTCATAAGCTTACTGAAAAAAACCCGATTGTTCTTGTCCTCATCTTATTGGTATGAAAGTATCTTCGAGAACTAATTATAATTGTTGATGTTATCAACACAACATCTCTTTTAATGTTTAAATCTACTGGCATTAGAGGACGGAGGTTGGTCAGCATGGGCTCCTTGGGGAGACTGCTCAGCAACGTGCAATGGCGGCACGATTAAAAGGGAGAGAGTTTGTAATAACCCTGAACCACGCAATGGCGGCAAGAAATGTGATGGAATAATCGTGGAAACAAAGGTTTGCAACACCGATCCGTGCGAAGGTACTGTTCTGTTTATCGTTAATTTGTCCTCAAATTTTCAGATGAAACATTATCTAGAAGACAAGAGTAAATGTATGATTTTTGAGGGGTTTCATTCAAAAATACATATTACAAGATCGTGGTTCAACAACTAGTGAATGTTATGAACCCTTTGCCGACTTCAAGCCCTGCTTCATCTATATTCGTTTCAATTAATCGTACTGATGACATTATGTTTAGTGGGACCATTTCCACTATTCTGTATCCATCTCGGATATGCCGTTGAAGATTGTATACCTTATCATAAAATATTTCCTTGTTCATTACGTCACTTCTTTCAGTTACCATTAATACAGCTAAATGATTCACATTTCATGATTGCGTTCTACTGTAGTTGAAGTGTATAGACATAATGCAATATTGTATCATAATGCAATATTGTATTCATATACTTTTATACAATATAAAGTAAAATCTGGTATTTGAGGTTATTTGAATGACTTTCATCATTTTTAGAGAAATGCACCGACGGGAAAATATTTGTAGAAAATTGTGAAGACATGCCTACTTGTCCTGCCACGTGCACAGATGTTGCTGGTACATCAACATGCGTAGAACCAGAAGCATGCGTACCAGGGTGTAGATGCCCAGAGGATTTGGTAGAGCAAGACGGGGAATGTATTCAGAGAGGAGACTGCAAATGTCCTTATGATATGTCCACTTTTGTAGGAGTAGAAGACATTAGTGTATATAAGATGGTACAAACAACTGGTATGGGCATTTTTTTAATCAATAAAAGTTTAGATATTGTTCGACATGTATGAGTTATTACTAATACAGTAGTGAAGGTCTTAATATTTGGGAAACAAGTAAGCTATGTTTCAATGCAGTGGGTCGTAAACAATGGTTTCTTTTGGGAGGACCACCAATGAGGTTAACAGAGTAAGACTTCTTGAAAAAAGGTTCTGAGTATCAAGTTCAATGTATTAGAAATCGAACGGTACAATATCCTACTGATGTTTCTGATGTTAAAATATGCATTATCTTTAATATATATGAAGGGATAGTTTGATTAAAATCGTTGTATCTTACTACAGCACCAGCTCCTGGGGAACCCGGTTTGCCTTTCGGACCTGGTGGTCCACCATTAGCAATAAGAGAGCTCAAATTTCTTAAAATATTCTGTTGTTCCGAAGAATAATTACCCATGGTCTGTTTATTTTGAACTATATCAACTATATCAATGAATCGTTCTAATGTCTCCACAACAATCTCCCGACATTAGTAGCTTACTTTATATAGAATAACATAATAAGTAAAAGCATTAACATGTTAATCATACTTTTAGCTCTACCACCAAAATGCAGTAGATATTTTTGTCAAGAACATTCAGCCTTGGCTGCTTTATATGACATATTCTTAGTGGTATTAGTTTACGTAATATAGGGGAATAGTAAACTATAGTGATTTTTTTAAATTGTCTAACTTATGGGAACAAGATTAGCACCTGATTGAGTTCAAATTAATGCTGATACACAAAGCATAGTTATAGGAATAGGAAACTGTATTACAGTCATTGAAACAGGTTTTGATGAAGTTAAATAAGGTTAAGTAGTGGTAGTCTTTGTGGATATGAGGAATGGAATAAAATGGAACTATCTTTATACATCCCACCATTTAATTTAACTCGCTACTTTCATTTGCAAAGTCTCACGAAATACTGTTGTAATTTGTAGCTATTGTTAGGTTTATTGCAAGCATAACATTCCCTAGACTCTGGAAATAGGCGATACTTGTTTAAAATTAGTTGTTATACAAATTAACGTTGGAAGTTGTCATGTTAAGTGAACCTTTGATATAATACTAGATCATATATGATATTGTTATCTATACATTGCCCTCTGTTTCAGCACCAGCTCTGGGTGAACCAGGTCAACCATTTGGCCCAGGTGGGCCCGGTGGACCTGACGGACCAACATTAGCAACAGGTCAGCGTTTTCTCTATACTTTATATATTTTAAATGCCTTTATTTCTTGTAGGACAAATATATTTTGATTTGTCTGTAGTATGTTAGAGAGTTCTGTTAGTATATAGAAAAAGACTTTTCCTTGAAACGTTATGTCCAGTTTCAATTCAAATTCAAACAAGTCTATGCAGATGTAAGGAATAGAAATGAAAAACATCAACTTGAAATAGAGGAAGCTTTGTACTCACGGTAGCATATTCCCACCATGTAACCAAACCTGGTATTTTCATTTGGAAAGTCTCTAGGTGTACTGTTGTATTGATATTGCTAGTACAGAGATGGTGTAACTTGTAGCTATTGTTAGGTTTGTGTCACTAATAATGTATTTGTATTGATAGAACCTGCTCCTGGTCAGCCTGGTGGACCTGGTGGACCGTTTGGACCTTTCGGACCCAAAGGGCCTGGTGGACCTGGTGGACCAACGCTTGCAACAGGTGACATTTAATAATTGTCATGACTATTTCTTAGACTCACAATGCATATCCTGTACCAGACATTACCATTATCCCAACACACTGGGCTTCATGTTTTGTTAAATGAGAATTACTATTTCACACTCGGTCAGTTATATAGTACACATGAAACATGTACATACGTGTGAGAAAATTAAATGTATCATAAATTGAAACTGGTGAGACTTAAATAAAAAAATTGTCAACATCACTTCAAATGTTTCAACTCTGTCTTCACCTTCAGAACCGGAACCTGGTCAACCTGGTGGGCCTAACGGACCATATGGACCGGGAGGACCGGGAGGACCTTTCGGACCCAATGGGCCTGGTGGACCTGGTGGACCAACGCTTGCAACAGGTGACATTTAATAATTTTCATGACTATTTCTTAGACTCACAATGCATATCCAGTACGTACCAGACATTACCATTATCCCAACACACTGGGCTTCATGTTTTGTTAAACGAGAATTACTATTTTTCACTCGGTCAGTTATATAGTACACATGAAACATGTACATACGTGTGAGAAAATTAAATGTATCATAAATTGAAACTGGTGAGACTTAAATAAAAAATTGGTCAACATCACTTGAAATGTTTGAACTCTGTCTTCACCTTCAGAACCGGAACCTGGTCAACCTGGTGGGCCTAACGGACCATATGGACCGAAAGGACCGGGAGGACCGGGAGGACCGGGAGGACCTGGTGGACCTCCTCTGACAACAAGTAACTTATTTTCTTAGTTTAACTTGTAATAGTTTGTCCACAGTAGTTATCAATTGGTGATACATATTATTGCATATGATGTATTTCATTGACATGAAGAGAATGATTCTTTAAAGTGATGCGAAATTGCAAGCATTAAATTCCCTAGACTCTGGAAATAGGCTATACTTGTTTAAAATTAGTTGTTATACAAATTAACGTTGGAAGTTGTCATGTTAAGTGAACCTTTGATATAATACTAGATCATATATGATATTGTTATCTATACATTGCCTTCTGATTCAGCACCAGGTCTGGGTGAACCAGGTCAACCATTTGGCCCAGGTGGACCCGGTGGACCTGACGGACCAACATTAGCAACAGGTCAGCGTTTTCTCTATACTTTATATATTTTAAATGCCTTTATTTCTTGCAGGACAAATATATTTTGATTTGTCTGTAGTGTGTGAGATAGTTGTGTTATTATATAGAAAAAGACCTTTCCTTGAAACTTTATGCCCAGTTTCAATTCAAATTCAAACAAGTCTATGTAGATGTAAGTAATAGAAATGAAAAACATAGCGTCAACTTGAAATGGAGGAAGCTTTGTACACACGGTAGCATATTCCCACCATGTAACCAAACCTGGTACTTTCATTTGGAAAGTCTCTAGGTTTACTGTTGTATTGATATTGCTAGTACAGAGATGATGTAACTTGTAGCTATTGTTAGGTTTGTGTCACAAATAATGTATTTGTATTGATAGAACCCGCTCCTGGTCAGCCTGGTGGACCTGGTGGACCATTTGGACCTTTCGGACCCAAGGGGCCTGGTGGACCATTTGGACCTTTCGGACCCAAGGGGCCTGGTGGACCTGGTGGACCAACGCTTGCAACAGGTGACATTTAATAATTTTCATGACTGTTTCTTAGACTCACAATGCATATCCAGTACCAGAAATCACCATTATCCCAACACACTGGGCTTCATGTTTTGTTAAATGAGAATTACTATTTCACACTCGATCAGTTATATAGTACACATGAAACATGTACATACGTGTGAGAAAATTAAATGTATCATAAATTGAAACTGGTGAGACTTAAATAAAAAATTGGTCAACATCACTAGAAATGTTTGAACTCTGTCTTCACCTTCAGAACCGGAACCTGGTCAACCTGGTGGGCCTAACGGACCATATGGACCGGGAGGACCGGGAGGACCGGGAGGACCTTTCGGACCCAAGGGGCCTGGTGGACCTGGTGGACCAACGCTTGCAACAGGTGACAATTAATAATTTTCATGACTGTTTCTTAGACTCACAATGTATATCCAGTACCAGACATCACCATTATCCCAACACACTGGGCTTCATGTTTTGTTAAATGAGAATTACTTTTTCACACTCGGTCAGTTATATAGTCCACACGAAACATGTACATACGTGTGAGAAAATTAAATGTATCATAAATTGAAACTGGTGAGACTTAAATAAAAAATTGGTCAACATCACTTGAAATGTTTCAACTCTGTCTTCACCTTCAGAACCGGAACCTGGTCAACCTGGTGGGCCTAACGGACCATATGGACCGGGAGGACCGGGAGGACCGGGAGGACCTGGTGGACCTCCTCTGACAACAAGTAACTTATTTTCTTAGTTTAACTTGTAATAGTTTGTCCACAGTAGTTATCAATTGGTGATACATATTATTGCATAGGATGTATTTCATTGACATGAAGAGAATGATTCTTTGAAGTGATGCGAAATTGCAAGTATTAAATTCCCTAGACTCTGGAAATAGGCGATACTTGTTTAAAATTAGTTGTTATACAAATTAACGTTGGAAGTTGTCATGTTAAGTGAACCTTTGATATAATACTAGATCATATATGATATTGTTATCTATACATTGCCTTCTGATTCAGCACCAGGTCTGGGTGAACCAGGTCAACCATTTGGCCCAGGTGGACCCGGTGGACCTGACGGACCAACATTAGCAACAGGTCAGCGTTTTCTCTATACTTTATATATTTTAAATGCCTTTATTTCTTGCAGGACAAATATATTTTGATTTGTCTGTAGTGTGTGAGATAGTTGTGTTATTATATAGAAAAAGACCTTTCCTTGAAACTTTATGCCCAGTTTCAATTCAAATTCAAACAAGTCTATGTAGATGTAAGTAATAGAAATGAAAAACATAGCGTCAACTTGAAATGGAGGAAGCTTTGTACACACGGTAGCATATTCCCACCATGTAACCAAACCTGGTACTTTCATTTGGAAAGTCTCTAGGTTTACTGTTGTATTGATATTGCTAGTACAGAGATGATGTAACTTGTAGCTATTGTTAGGTTTGTGTCACAAATAATGTATTTGTATTGATAGAACCCGCTCCTGGTCAGCCTGGTGGACCTGGTGGACCATTTGGACCTTTCGGACCCAAGGGGCCTGGTGGACCATTTGGACCTTTCGGACCCAAGGGGCCTGGTGGACCTGGTGGACCAACGCTTGCAACAGGTGACAATTAATAATTTTCATGACTGTTTCTTAGACTCACAATGTATATCCAGTACCAGACATCACCATTATCCCAACACACTGGGCTTCATGTTTTGTTAAATGAGAATTACTTTTTCACACTCGGTCAGTTATATAGTCCACACGAAACATGTACATACGTGTGAGAAAATTAAATGTATCATAAATTGAAACTGGTGAGACTTAAATAAAAAATTGGTCAACATCACTTGAAATGTTTCAACTCTGTCTTCACCTTCAGAACCGGAACCTGGTCAACCTGGTGGGCCTAACGGACCATATGGACCGAAAGGACCGGGAGGACCGGGAGGACCTGGTGGACCTCCTCTGACAACAAGTAACTTATTTTCTTAGTTTAACTTGTAATAGTTTGTCCACAGTAGTTATCAATTGGTGATACATATTATTGCATAGGATGTATTTCATTGACATGAAGAGAATGATTCTTTGAAGTGATGCGAAATTGCAAGTATTAAATTCCCTAGACTCTGGAAATAGGCGATACTTGTTTAAAATTAGTTGTTATACAAATTAACGTTGGAAGTTGTCATGTTAAGTGAACCTTTGATATAATACTAGAAAATATATGATATTGTTATCTATACATTGCCTTCTGTTTCAGCACCAGGTCTGGGTGAACCAGGTCAACCATTTGGCCCAGGTGGACCCGGTGGACCTGACGGACCAACATTAGCAACAGGTCAGCGTTTTCTCTATACTTTATATATTTTAAATGCCTTTATTTCTTGCAGGACAAATATATTTTGATTTGTCTGTAGTGTGTGAGATAGTTGTGTTATTATATAGAAAAAGACCTTTCCTTGAAACTTTATGCCCAGTTTCAATTCAAATTCAAACAAGTCTATGTAGATGTAAGTAATAGAAATGAAAAACATAGCGTCAACTTGAAATGGAGGAAGCTTTGTACACACGGTAGCATATTCCCACCATGTAACCAAACCTGGTACTTTCATTTGGAAAGTCTCTAGGTTTACTGTTGTATTGATATTGCTAGTACAGAGATGGTGTAACTTGTAGCTATTGTTAGGTTTGTGTCACAAATAACGTATTTGTATTGATAGAACCTGCTCCTGGTCAGCCTGGTGGACCTGGTGGACCATTTGGACCTTTCGGACCCAAGGGGCCTGGTGGACCATTTGGACCTTTCGGACCCAAGGGGCCTGGTGGACCTGGTGGACCAACGCTTGCAACAGGTGACATTTAATAATTTTCATGACTGTTTCTTAGACTCACAATGCATATCCAGTACCAGAAATCACAATTATCCCAACACACTGGGCTTCATGTTTTGTTAACTGAGAATTACTATTTCACACTCGATCAGTTATATAGTACACATGAAACATGTACATACGTGTGAGAAAATTAAATGTATCATAAATTGAAACTGGTGAGACTTAAATAAAAAGTTGGTCAACATCACTAGAAATGTTTGAACTCTGTCTTCACCTTCAGAACCGGAACCTGGTCAACCTGGTGGGCCTAACGGACCATATGGACCGGGAGGACCGGGAGGACCGGGAGGACCTTTCGGACCCAAGGGGCCTGGTGGACCTGGTGGACCAACGCTTGCAACAGGTGACAATTAATAATTTTCATGACTGTTTCTTAGACTCACAATGTATATCCAGTACCAGACATCACCATTATCCCAACACACTGGGCTTCATGTTTTGTTAAATGAGAATTACTTTTTCACACTCGGTCAGTTATATAGTACACACGAAACATGTACATACGTGTGAGAAAATTAAATGTATCATAAATTGAAACTGGTGAGACTTAAATAAAAAATTGGTCAACATCACTTGAAATGTATCAACTCTGTCTTCACCTTCAGAACCGGAACCTGGTCAACCTGGTGGGCCTAACGGACCATATGGACCGAAAGGACCGGGAGGACCGGGAGGACCTGGTGGACCTCCTCTGACAACAAGTAACTTATTTTCTTAGTTTAACTTGTAATAGTTTGTCCACAGTAGTTATCAATTGGTGATACATATTATTGCATAGGATGTATTTCATTGACATGAAGAGAATGATTCTTTGAAGTGATGCGAAATTGCAAGCATTAAATTCCCTAGACTCTGGAAATAGGCGATACTTGTTTAAAATTAGTTGTTATACAAATTAACGTTGGAAGTTGTCATGTTAAGTGAACCTTTGATATAATACTAGATAATATATGATATTGTTATCTTTACATTGCCCTCTGTTTCAGAACCAGGTCTGGGTGAACCAGGTCAACCATTTGGCCCAGGTGGACCCGGTGGACCTGACGGACCAACATTAGCAACAGGTCAGCGTTTTCGCTATACTTGATATATTTTAAATGCTTTTATTTCTTGTAGGACAAAATATATTTTGATTTGTCTGTAGTGTGTGAGATAGTTGTGTTAATATATAGAAAAAGACCTTTCCTTGAAACGTTATGCCCAGTTTCAATTCAAATTCAAACAAGTCTATGTAGATGTAAGTAATAGAAATGAAAAACATAGCGTCAACTTGAAATGGAAGAAGCTTTTGTACACACGGTAGCATATTGCCACCATGTAACCTCCTAACCTGGTACTTTCATTTGGAAAGTCTCTAGGTGTACTGTTGTATTGATATTGCTAGTACAGAGATGGTGTAACTTGTAGCTATTGTTAGGTTTGTGTCACAAATAATGTATTTGTATTGATAGAACCTGCTCCTGGTCAGCCTGGTGGACCTGGTGGACCATTTGGACCTTTCGGACCCAAGGGGCCTGGTGGACCTGGTGGACCAACGCTTGCAACAGGTGACATTTAATAATTTTCATGACTGATTCTTAGACTCACAATGCATATCCTGTACCAGACATTACCATTATCCCAACACACTGGGCTTTCATGTTTTGTTAAATGAGAATTACTATTTCACACTCGGTCAGTTATATAGTACCCATGAAACATGTACATACGTGTGAGAAAATTAAATGTATCATAAATTGAAACTGGTGAGACTTAAATAAAAAATTGCTAAACATCACTTGAAATGTTTCAACTCTGTCTTCACCTTCAGAACCGGAACCTGGTCAACCTGGTGGGCCTAACGGACCATATGGACCGGGAGGACCGGGAGGACCTTTCGGACCCAAGGGGCCTGGTGGACCTGGTGGACCAACGCTTGCAACAGGTGACATTTAATAATTTTCATGACTGTTTCTTAGACTCACAATGCATATCCAGTACCAGACATTACCATTATCCCAACACACTGGGCTTCATGTTTTGTTAAATGAGAATTACTATTTCACACTCGGTCAGTTATATAGTACACATGAAACATGTACATACGTGTGAGAAAATTAAATGTATCATAAATTGAAACTGGTGAGACTTAAATAAAAAATTGGTCAACATCACTTGAAATATTTGAACTCTGTATTCACCTTCAGAACCGGAACCTGGTCAACCTGGTGGGCCTAACGGACCATATGGACCGAAAGGACCGGGAGGACCGGGAGGACCGGGAGGACCTGGTGGACCTCCTCTGACAACAAGTAACTTATTTTCTTAGTTTAACTTGTAATAGTTTGTCCACAGTAGTTATCAATTGGTGATACATATTATTGCATATGATGTATTTCATTGACATGAAGAGAATGATTCTTTAAAGTGATGCGAAATTGCAATCATTAAATTCCCTAGACTCTGGAAATAGGCGATACTTGTTTAAAATTATTTGTTATACAAATTAACGTTGGAAGTTGTCATGTTAAGTGAACCTTTGATATAATACTAGATCATATATGATATTGTTATATATACATTGCCTTCTGTTTCAGCACCAGGTCTGGGTGAACCAGGTCAACCATTTGGCCCAGGTGGACCCGGTGGACCTGACGGACCAACATTAGCAACAGGTCAGCGTTTTCTCTATACTTTATATATTTTAAATGCCTTTATTTCTTGCAGGACAAATATATTTTGATTTGTCTGTAGTGTGTGAGATAGTTGTGTTATTATATAGAAAAAGACCTTTCCTTGAAACTTTATGCCCAGTTTCAATTCAAATTCAAACAAGTCTATGTAGATGTAAGTAATAGAAATGAAAAACATAGCGTCAACTTGAAATGGAGGAAGCTTTGTACACACGGTAGCATATTCCCACCATGTAACCAAACCTGGTACTTTCATTTGGAAAGTCTCTAGGTTTACTGTTGTATTGATATTGCTAGTACAGAGATGATGTAACTTGTAGCTATTGTTAGGTTTGTGTCACAAATAATGTATTTGTATTGATAGAACCTGCTCCTGGTCAGCCTGGTGGACCTGGTGGACCATTTGGACCTTTCGGACCCAAGGGGCCTGGTGGACCATTTGGACCTTTCGGACCCAAGGGGCCTGGTGGACCTGGTGGACCAACGCTTGCAACAGGTGACATTTAATAATTTTCATGACTGTTTCTTAGACTCACAATGCATATCCAGTACCAGAAATCACCATTATCCCAACACACTGGGCTTCATGTTTTGTTAAATGAGAATTACTATTTCACACTCGATCAGTTATATAGTACACATGAAACATGTACATACGTGTGAGAAAATTAAATGTATCATAAATTGAAACTGGTGAGACTTAAATAAAAAATTGGTCAACATCACTAGAAATGTTTGAACTCTGTCTTCACCTTCAGAACCGGAACCTGGTCAACCTGGTGGGCCTAACGGACCATATGGACCGGGAGGACCGGGAGGACCGGGAGGACCTTTCGGACCCAAGGGGCCTGGTGGACCTGGTGGACCAACGCTTGCAACAGGTGACAATTAATAATTTTCATGACTGTTTCTTAGACTCACAATGTATATCCAGTACCAGACATCACCATTATCCCAACACACTGGGCTTCATGTTTTGTTAAATGAGAATTACTTTTTCACACTCGGTCAGTTATATAGTCCACACGAAACATGTACATACGTGTGAGAAAATTAAATGTATCATAAATTGAAACTGGTGAGACTTAAATAAAAAATTGGTCAACATCACTTGAAATGTTTCAACTCTGTCTTCACCTTCAGAACCGGAACCTGGTCAACCTGGTGGGCCTAACGGACCATATGGACCGAAAGGACCGGGAGGACCGGGAGGACCTGGTGGACCTCCTCTGACAACAAGTAACTTATTTTCTTAGTTTAACTTGTAATAGTTTGTCCACAGTAGTTACCAATTGGTGATACATATTATTGCATATGATGTATTTCATTGACATGAAGAGAATGATTCTTTAAAGTGATGCGAAATTGCAAGCATTAAATTCCCTAGACTCTGGAAATAGGCTATACTTGTTTAAAATTAGTTGTTATACAAATTAACGTTGGAAGTTGTCATGTTAAGTGAACCTTTGATATAATACTAGATAATATATGATATTGTTATCTTTACATTGCCCTCTGTTTCAGAACCAGGTCTTGGTGAACCAGGTCAACCATTTGGCCCAGGTGGACCCGGTGGACCTGACGGACCAACATTAGCAACAGGTCAGCGTTTTCGCTATACTTGATATATTTTAAATGCTTTTATTTCTTGTAGGACAAAATATATTTTGATTTGTCTGTAGTGTGTGAGAGAGTTGTGTTAATATATAGAAAAAGACCTTTCCTTGAAACGTTATGCCCAGTTTCAATTCAAATTCAAACAAGTCTATGTAGATGTAAGTAATAGAAATGAAAAACATAGCGTCAACTTGAAATGGAAGAAGCTTTTGTACACACGGTAGCATATTGCCACCATGTAACCTCCTAACCTGGTACTTTCATTTGGAAAGTCTCTAGGTGTACTGTTGTATTGATATTGCTAGTACAGAGATGGTGTAACTTGTAGCTATTGTTAGGTTTGTGTCACAAATAATGTATTTGTATTGATAGAACCTGCTCCTGGTCAGCCTGGTGGACCTGGTGGACCGTTTGGACCTTTCGGACCCAAGGGGCCTGGTGGACCTGGTGGACCAACGCTTGCAACAGGTGACATTTAATAATTTTCATGACTGATTCTTAGACTCACAATACATATCCTGTACCAGACATTACCATTATCCCAACACACTGGGCTTTCATGTTTTGTTAAATGAGAATTACTATTTCACACTCGGTCAGTTATATAGTACACATGAAACATGTACATACGTGTGAGAAAATTAAATGTATCATAAATTGAAACTGGTGAGACTTAAATAAAAATTTGGTCAACATCACTTGAAATGTTTCAACTCTGTCTTCACCTTCAGAACCGGAACCTGGTCAACCTGGTGGGCCTAACGGACCATATGGACCGGGAGGACCGGGAGGACCGGGAGGACCTTTCGGACCCAAGGGGCCTGGTGGACCTGGTGGACCAACGCTTGCAACAGGTGACATTTAATAATTTTCATGACTGTTTCTTAGACTCACAATGCATATCCAGTACGTACCAGACATTACCATTATCCCAACACACTGGGCTTCATGTTTTGTTAAATGAGAATTACTATTTCACACTCGGTCAGCTATATAGTCCACATGAAACATGTACATACGTGTGAGAAAATTAAATGTATCATAAATTGAAACTGGTGAGACTTAAATAAAAAATTGGTCAACATCACTTGAAATGTTTCAACTCTGTCTTCACCTTCAGAACCGGAACCTGGTCAACCTGGTGGGCCTAACGGACCATATGGACCGAAAGGACCGGGAGGACCGGGAGGACCTGGTGGACCTCCTCTGACAACAAGTAACTTATTTTCTTAGTTTAACTTGTAATAGTTTGTCCATCGTAGTTATCAATTAGTGATACATATTATTGCATATGATGTATTTCATTGACATGAAGAGAATGATTCTTTAAAGTGATGCGAAATTGCAATCATTAAATTCCCTAGACTCTGGAAATAGGCGATACTTGTTTAAAATTAGTTGTTATGCAAATTAACGTTGGAAGTTGTCATGTTAAGTGAACCTTTGATATAATACTAGATAATATATGAAATTGTTATCTTTACATTGCCCTCTGTTTCAGAACCAGGTCTGGGTGAACCAGGTCAACCATTTGGCCCTGGTGGACCCGGTGGACCTGACGGACCAACATTAGCAACAGGTCAGCGTTTTCGCTATACTTGATATATTTTAAATGCTTTTATTTCTTGTAGGACAAAATATATTTTGATTTGTCTGTAGTGTGTGAGATAGTTGTGTTAATATATAGAAAAAGACCTTTCCTTGAAACGTTATGCCCAGTTTCAATTCAAATTCAAACAAGTCTATGTAGATGTAAGTAATAGAAATGAAAAACTTAGCGTCAACTTGAAATGGAAGAAGCTTTTGTACACACGGTAGCATATTGCCACCATGTAACCTCATAACCTGGTACTTTCATTTGGAAAGTCTCTAGGTTTACTGTTGTATTGATATTGCTAGTACAGAGATGGTGTAACTTGTAGCTATTGTTAGGTTTGTGTCACAAATAATGTATTTGTATTGATAGAACCTGCTCCTGGTCAGCCTGGTGGACCTGGTGGACCATTTGGACCTTTCGGACCCAATGGGCCTGGTGGACCATTTGGACCTTTCGGACCCAAGGGGCCTGGTGGACCTGGTGGACCAACGCTTGCAACAGGTGACATTTAATAATTTTCATGACTGTTTCTTAGACTCACAATGCATATCCAGTACCAGACATCACCATTATCCCAACACACTGGGCTTCATGTTTTGTTAAATGATAATTACTATTTCACACTCGATCAGTTATATAGTACACATGAAACATGTACATACGTGTGAGAAAATTAAATGTATCATAAATTGAAACTGGTGAGACTTAAATAAAATATTGGTCAACATCACTTGAAATGTTTCAACTCTGTATTCACCTTCAGAACCGGAACCTGGTCAACCTGGTGGGCCTAACGGACCATATGGACCGGGAGGACCGGGAGGACCTTTCGGACCTTTCGGACCCAAGGGGCCTGGTGGACCTGGTGGACCAACGCTTGCAACAGGTGACATTTAATAATTTTCATGACTGTTTCTTAGACTCACAATGCATATCCAGTACCAGACATCACCATTATCCCAACACACTGCGCTTCATGTTTTGTTAAATGAGAATTACTATTTCACACTCGGTCAGTTATATAGTCCACATGAAACATGTACATACGTGTGAGAAAATTAAATGTATCATAAATTGAAACTGGTGAGACTTAAATAAAAAATTGGTCAACATCACTTGAAATGTTTCAACTCTGTCTTCACCTTCAGAACCGGAACCTGGTCAACCTGGTGGGCCTAACGGACCATATGGACCGAAAGGACCGGGAGGACCGGGAGGACCTGGTGGACCTCCTCTGACAACAAGTAACTTATTTTCTTAATTTAACTTGTAATAGTGTGTCCATCGTAGTTATCAATTGGTGATACATATTATTGCATAGGATGTATTTCATTGACATGAAGAGAATGATTCTTTGAAGTGATGCGAAATTGCAAGCATTAAATTCCCTAGACTCTGGAAATAGGCGAAACTTGTTTAAAATTAGTTGTTATACAAATTAACGTTGGAAGTTGTCATGTTAAGTGAACCTTTGATATAATACTAGATAATATATGATATTGTTATCTTTACATTGCCCTCTGTTTCAGAACCAGGTCTAGGTGAACCAGGTCAACCATTTGGCCCAGGTGGACCCGGTGGACCTGACGGACCAACATTAGCAACAGGTCAGCGTTTTCGCTATACTTGATATATTTTAAATGCTTTTATTTCTTGTAGGACAAAATATATTTTGATTTGTCTGTAGTGTGTGAGATAGTTGTGTTAATATATAGAAAAAGACCTTTCCTTGAAACGTTATGCCCAGTTTCAATTCAAATTCAAACAAGTCTATGTAGATGTAAGTAATAGAAATGTAAAAAACATAGCGTCAACTTGAAATGGAAGAAGCTTTTGTACACACGGTAGCATATTGCCACCATGTAACCTCCTAACCTGGTACTTTCATTTGGAAAGTCTCTAGGTGTACTGTTGTATTGATATTGCTAGTACAGAGATGGTGTAACTTGTAGCTATTGTTAGGTTTGTGTCACAAATAATGTATTTGTATTGATAGAACCTGCTCCTGGTCAACCTGGTGGACCTGGTGGACCGTTTGGACCTTTCGGACCCAAGGGGCCTGGTGGACCTGGTGGACCAACGCTTGCAACAGGTGACATTTAATAATTTTCATGACTGATTCTTAGACTCACAATGCATATCCTGTACCAGACATTACCATTATCCCAACACACTGGGCTTTCATGTTTTGTTAAATGAGAATTACTATTTCACACTCGGTCAGTTATATAGTACACATGAAACATGTACATACGTGTGAGAAAATTAAATGTATCATAAATTGAAACTGGTGAGACTTAAATAAAAATTTGGTCAACATCACTTGAAATGTTTCAACTCTGTCTTCACCTTCAGAACCGGAACCTGGTCAACCTGGTGGGCCTAACGGACCATATGGACCGGGAGGACCGGGAGGACCTTTCGGACCCAAGGGGCCTGGTGGACCTGGTGGACCAACGCTTGCAACAGGTGACATTTAATAATTTTCATGACTGTTTCTTAGACCCACAATGCATATCCAGTACCAGACATTACCATTATCCCAACACACTGGGCTTCATGTTTTGTTAAATGAGAATTACTATTTCACACTCGGTCAGTTATATAGTACACATGAAACATGTACATACGTGTGAGAAAATTAAATGTATCATAAATTGAAACTGGTGAGACTTAAATAAAATATTGGTCAACATCACTTGAAATGTTTCAACTCTGTCTTCACCTTCAGAACCGGAACCTGGTCAACCTGGTGGGCCTAACGGACCATATGGACCGAAAGGACCGGGAGGACCGGGAGGACCTGGTGGACCTCCTCTGACAACAAGTAACTTATTTTCTTAGTTTAACTTGTAATAGTTTGTCCACAGTAGTTATCAATTGGTGATACATATTAATGCATATGATGTATTTCATTGACATGAAGAGAATGATTCTTTAAAGTGATGCGAAATTGCAAGTATTAAATTCCCTAGACTCTGGAAATAGGCGAAACTTGTTTAAAATTAGTTGTTATACAAATTAACGTTCGAAGTTGTCATGTTAAGTGAACCTTTGATATAATACTAGATCATACATGATATTGTTATCTTTACATTGCCCTCTGTTTCAGCACGAGCTCTGGGTGGACCAGGTCAACCATTTGGCCCAGGTGGACCCGGTGGACCTGACGGACCAACATTAGCAACAGGTCAGCGCTTTCTCTATACTTTATATATATTTCAAATGTCTTTAGTTGGTCTAGGATAAGACTACATTTTCTGTGGGGGTCAGGGATGGAAAAGAAAAATATAGCATGAATTTGAAATTGATATAAACTAGTGCAAATAATCCTTCTAAGTTGCATTTCGTAATGACAAATATTCTGTATTTTCCTCTTCGAATAATGAAATAACCAGTATATTAAACCATAGACCCTTCACCAACTGAAAGATATTGGAGTCTCAAACTTAGTGTGTTTGTATTCCAATTAAGAATTATTTACACTCTTTAAAATGGGCGGAATGATCCCGCCAGAGTTAGATCCAAGCGTCCTTATTGTCTAGTTATAACATAGACTGTAGGATCTACGGTTATATATAATACTGATATTGTCACTTTAAAGCAATGACATTTCTACATGATACTCTCCAAATAAATTGCACCAGGAATGATTTGTGAATATTTTACCAATACGCTATGTTCATCTGTGTTGTATGACATGATGTAATATCATAAAGCTGCATTTGATGTTAATACACATATTTTATGGAACAGAGCCTGGTCCTGGTGAACCTGGTGGTCCGGGAGGACTCTTTGGACCTGGTGGACCTGGAGGACCAACAGTTGCTATAGGTAAAATAGTTTAGCGAGGGCGTGAATTCGGCTCCCTGTAATTGTACATCACATCTATACTGGTATACGACAGTTTTATCATGAACCTTTGATTACTTAGTTTGAATTGTGATAAAGAAAATATTTCAGATAGGATGCGGTTTTTACATGTTGCCAAATGAAACACTTACTTAAAGAAATGAATATCTTTTATTACAATAGCTCTCTTAGATGTAAAGACAGTAGATATTATCTTATACGTCCCTTGTTTCAAGTTCCAGGTTACTTATAATTATGAACTACCTATTGTTATCTTAGAATGCTCATTTATTAGGCAGGCAATTTGATTATCATAATGACTAAGGCGTCGGATGTTTGATAGTTAACTAATTTTAGAGTATTCGGAACTTGCCTATTGGTCTTAGATGTGTGAACATCTTTCTCAATAGGTTCCGACTTTGAGTGAGGTCGTTAGGCCGATCTCAGGGCTATCACGAAATAAGTCTATGTTTAATGGAAGTTCAACTATTTCGTCTCGTATGATGTTTACCTTCTATTGCATCACACATGCTCCCTTAACTATTACAGTTTCGTAGTATCATTAAAACAAATAATGCTTCATATTTCGTTTCGTCGCATAATACAATCCGTAATACTTGTGCATTAATCTTGCCATGTTATTGATAAAAACCTTTGTCCCACGATGCTTAGATAGTTACTTTCAAAACAACCAGGTCTTAGAGAAGGTCTTTTTCCTGTGTATTACGAGTTGCTCTTGACACCTATACCTTATAAAGTTACTAATAGTTATCTATGTTATGTTGATTGTCACTGTCTTTTCAGTACAAGCCGTACCTGTTAAAATATCAAAGATTGGTCTTATTGATAGAGATACTGTAATATATCTCGACTGCAATAACTGGTAAGATCAATTCAGTGTTTACGTTAATTTGTTACGTTACGTTAACTTATTATGCTATTCTGTTGTTGCTTTATTCACAATAGTCATTACAATACAACATTGAAGTTCTCTTTGCTAAGACATTTGTACCTCATGTGTTTCAATAAACACTGACAAAATGAATACAAATGCGTTTAGGGGAAAATTTCTCATATTGTGAAGATGACAAATTCAACACATTTTATTTTTAATTGTCTCTTTTAAAGCACATGCGAGGAAGGTATAATGAAATGCACTCATGAAGAATGCGATGGTATGTGGAAATAATTTCTTTCTTCAGTTGTTTAAGGTGTCGTCATTTTAGGCGAAAAAATATGGTAGGGAGGTCAGGAGTTTATTTTTATTTTATTTTATTTCTACCTTTTTAATTGCTGTTATTTTTGAAAAATATTGCTTCGACCCACACACAAAGGAAATGTCGGTCAGAGTACCCTTTCTGTGACACTTTGATGAGATATGTACAGACATCACTGCACAAAGAAAACAGACGTGTATGAAGGCCAAGAAGACAAAGTATTTCTTATCCTTTTGTTTTAAATGTTTAAAAAAAACGTTTAGGTTCGGTGGCTTAAACTAGGGTCGGTCATGTTATCGGCAACACACATTTCTTCTACTTAACAAGACATTTCTTAATGAGCACATTTTAAAGTAAAGTAAAGTTGCAATCCTTTTCAAATCAGAATGACTTTCTTGTGTATAAGATTAATATATCAATTACGAATAGCATATTCACTTTATATAGCGTTTGAATTGTTCATTTCTTGCAATTAATCAGGAATCTAATGGGTAATTAAAATAGTATCTCTTATTGAATATTTCAGGCCACAAAATTAAAGGAATACTTTATTCACCACAGGTCACATTTCAGTGCTTTATTGTTGCACACGACCCATGAACAGGGTTACGTTTGCTCTATTTTGGTCTCCTAAATAAGCTGCATTGTAACTTCAAATTATTGCTCTTTAGCTAGGAAAGCCACCATTACTGTGTGGATGAATCTACTTAACAAATAGGTCATATGTTTTAATAAAGTTAGAAAATATAATTTATTACACTAACACGTTAATTAAAACACCCTCTCATCTATATTGGGATTTTATTTTACTACACGTTTTTGATATTTTGCTGATGAAAATACATTTCAAAAAACAATAATTTGTTTACAGTATCTTCACTTGTAAAGTGTAAGCTTAGAAAACAAACTAACTAAAACTTGCAGCTCATGATGTAAATTTCATCACATCCAAATAGACCAGAAGGTGTTTTAAGACATTTGCTTTGACAATTTACTTCATAGTGGATGGTGGTATTTCTTCATGGTCATCGTGGACTCCTTGTTCTAAGACATGTGGAGATCCGGGTGATGCTGTAAAGTCTCGAAGAAGATTTTGTAATAATCCACCAGCCCGAGGAGATGGCAAACCTTGTACCGAAGAAACAATTGAGGAAGTTAATTGTAATGTTCCAGAATGTGAAGGTGAGAATCTATAGTTGTGATGGGCATACAAATCTATAATGTTTCAAATCTGTAAAATATGATTGCTTCTTGATTTTGCATTTCACGTACGTCACAAGTTCATCACGTTTATCTATCTCAATATTTACAAAAACTGTTTTTAATGCTTACACGAAAGAGAAAACATTGCGCACCTCTAATCGAACGTAACTCAAGCACATAATTTGTACGTCAGTGGATAATGGAGAAATCACAGTGATACCACGAGTATGTAACTGAAAATAAATAATTATAGATACAGTTCCTGCAATCTTCTTTCATAAAGTAACGGTTTCAGGAACATGAATTGATAAAATATCATATACTAGAAATGAAATTAAGCACCATTAGCATTAGTGTCTATTAGAAATCGTACTCAATCCATATCACACGACATGATATGTGATACTTGCTTTTATATTTAAATTTCGACATTAAAGTACAAGGGGAATGGTCATCTTGGAGCCCATGGTCCGAATGTACAATAACTTGTGGTGCAGGTCAAGTGATAAGAACTCGAACTTGTGATGACCCGCCTCCAAGTTCATCAGACCCCAGCCTCGATTGTGCTGGAAACCGAATCCAAATGAAAACATGTGAAGGTCCTAAGCAATGTGAAGGTAAAGGCGCTTGAGAGGGAGAAAGAGAAAGAGAGAGAGGGAGAGAGAGAGAGGGGGAGAGAGAGAGAGAGAGAGAGAGAGAGAGAGAGAGAGAGAGAGAGAGAGAGAGAGAGAGAGAGAGAGAGAGAGAGAGAGAGAGAGAGAGAGAGAGAGAGAGAGAGAGAGAGAGAGAGAGAGAGAGAGAGAGAATGAATATATAATCTAGTGTTTGGTCTTTAAGTCGAAATGTCTTGATTTTGTGAAAGGAGAAAAGTGTATTATTAGTAAATGAGGCTATTATTTTAATGTCTTGATTTTGTGAAAGGAGAAAAGTGTATTATTAGTAAATGAGGCTATTATTTTAATATTTGTATGATTTGTTAATTTTTTATTCAGCTAATTCATATTGTTATACTTTTATGGGTGATTGTCAACTACTTTTACTGAGGCAGTGCGTTCAGTTTTACCAGTTCTATTTAAACAATACTATTAACGACGTGCACAGTGATATTCAACTTGGGTGATCAGTTTTTAATCGTTTTATCTAAGATTTCGTTATTTTGTAATGGACATGCATCAACATAAGGTTAAAGTTTTCTAGTGGCAGTCGTTAAAATTTGTCTTTTTCAGAATGTGATGAAGGACTTCAATTTTACAAGTGTTTGAAATGTCCATTAACTTGCATTGATGTCCAACGTGGCATTGAGTGTGTTGATGAAGGTAAAGTTTATTTTACGAGTTATTTACAAAAACAAACTTCCATGTTTCATGGTTCTATGAATTATATCTGCTCCATCACACGTGAATAGACCGAGATTGTAAAGTAAAAGACGGAATCACCATTCTATAAATTACCAAGTTATGTAGGTTATTTAAAGCTTTCATTCAAAGATGAGGTATTTTACATGTTCTGTTAAAAATACCTGCATATATCTTTTGGTGAATGAGAGTAATTAGTACAAATTCGCTATCAGATTATCACCATACCTCTCTTCACTGACTCGCCTGTTCAAGTGATGTAAGCACTCAGCTGAACAACGCTTAGTGTTGTAACATGACCAAGTGAGTGTAATATATACCTCTATACACCGTCGACCGAAGCTTTATATTGTATATAACTGATTGCCTTTACTACAAACTGCAGAGTGTTCTTATGGATGTGGGTGTCCAGACGACAAACTTCTTCAGGATGGTCAATGTGTTGATATTGATGAATGCCGCTGTCTCTATGTTGAAGATGAACCAGAAGAAAAGGGTAAGATGTTAATTCATTGAATACTTTGAAGAGTATCTACTCTCAAGAAGAATAATGTTCAGTTTTTTTCAAGTGGCACTTTCAGGTCTCATTTCACTTGGCTAATGAAACGTTGGTATATAAATGCATACATATCTTACAAACTAAAATTTACTTGGAGAAAATCAGCCTCACCACTTTTGGCTTAGCAACATATAGATACATGCACATTGAATGGGTTTTTACGACCCTTTGCTGTCCAAGGAATGTGTAATCATAGCAACAAAATCGTATCAAAGGTATGAAACAAGCAGAGATGAATTATCAAAATATGACGATGGCGAAGTGATAGGATCATTATTCTCGATCTGGTTGTTTGATCTCTCCCGTTCTTTAGTTGGATAATATATGAAATCTAAGCCGTATAGTGAAAAATGAATGTAGGACATGGCCTGAAAGACAAAAATGGTAAATGTTTTGATTTATAATTGTTTACGTTTTGATACACTTATGTCATATATCCTCTTTTAGCTCCCGCCCCAGGTGCATTGGGTGGACAAGGTGGACCATTTGGCCCAGGAGGTCCAGGTGGTCCTGGTGGACCGACATTGGCAACAAGTAAGTACTTTATCGAGGGAAATTTGTTCCACTTTCATTTGTTGGAATTAGAACCAAAAAAACAAACTTTTAAATTATGCATATGTTCTTTCGAAAGCTAGTCGAATATAGTAAGAATATGAATTTACCTTCGCTAAGAACCATTATCATTGACCTTGCACGTGCTCTTTATGAAAATTTACTGTGCTAATGAAACAATGTATATATAAGTGAACTTCACACCACCTGATGACAAAATATTTTTCTTTGTTTGAAATATTTCACTAACGGGTCTAATACACGATAACAAATCTATTGTTAGCCCCTAGTCCTGGCGAACCTGGTGGACCATTTGGACCATTTGGACCTGGGGGACCTGGTGGACCGACACTAGCTACTGGTAATTTTCGTGAAAACTGTGTTCATGTTTGTTTAAAATATAACAACGAAATAGTATCTTAAACACGTTTTATGTTACATAAACGAATCAACTGTTAATGCTTAAATTAATAATCATGTTCCACTTTCAATTATCAAAATCATAATATCACCGATTTGTTACCCTCCTATCCTGTATATTTTCCAACTACATATTCCAATGTGATTATTTGCCACATGCCACTTAGTAATTCACTATGACGTGGTCTTGAAATATCATTAACATGTTATTGAAAAAATATCAGCGACTCAAGAACCACTAAAGTGTTGTCTTTAATATCGCAATATCGTATACCATTTACCATATACAATGTTATGAGGAATGAATTACGTTTGATGTCCTATTCACTTCATTTATACTGGTCCAGACTACTGAAATATTCGAATTCAAACCTCCTTTAAATGCGAAAGCATATGGAGCACACACAATCACCTTGAGCTACATGACTATAACATGGTCACATTTGATCCTATTATTTTTATAATCACTATAGAACCTGGACCTCGCCAGCCTGGTGGCCCTGGAGGGCCGTTTGGACCTTTCGGACCGGGTGGTCCCGGTGGACCTGGTGGACCAACACTTGCAACAGGTGATTCTTTATATCTAATTAATTCAATAACACCTATGCTTATGATCTGGGATAAGAACATCAGTATACTATCGCCAGTTAAATGTGTAGTATACATTGAGCACAAACATGATTTATTTTAAAATATGTTGTAGTTTAACCTTTGCTAGCATGTATTTAAAACTCCACACAAGTAACCTTTGACGTATTAAAGTTAACGACCTATAGTCAAACGATTGCCAGGATCGTTTGAAAACCAAATATTCCGCCGTCATGACCAACATTAATAACCTGTGGATTTCCTATGTATGATGCTGTCGAATTCAACCCCTTCAAAAACCAAAATATTCCCTATATTCCCTAGTTATAATCACCTTGAACTACATCATAAATCACGGTCACATTTGACTGTATTTAATCAAAATTACCATAGAACCTGGACCTCGCCAGCCTGGTGGCCCTGGAGGGCCGTTTGGACCTTTCGGACCGGGTGGTCCTGGTGGACCTGGTGGCCCAACACTTGCAACAGGTGATTCTTTATACTTAATTCAGTAACACCTATGCTTATGATTTTGATAAGAACATCAATATACTATCGCCAGTTAAATGTGTAGTGTATATTGAGCACACAAAAATGCTTTATTTTTTAAAAATATGTTGCCGCGTAATGTTTGCTTACACACAACACGTTTCAAATTACACGTTTCAACAAGTGTTACTCTGGCGTGACCAAAATTAATATTCTATAGATTTCCTTTATTGTTGAATAAATTCAATGATAAAAAATATTCAAAGCAGTACAGTGCAATACAGATTATAACTATTCTTGCATGTGATATATAGTCATTGCATAGAAGGTTAATAACCTTACAAATGTCCAAACTTATCTTTAATTCTCACCACAGAACCCGAACCAGGTCAACTTGGTGGACCTGAAGGACCATTTGGACCAAGGGGGCCAGGAGGGCCTGGTGGCCCTCCTCTGACAACAAGTAACTCATTTTCTTAGTTTAATAATGTAATAGTTTATGTCCACAGTAGTTATCAATTGGTGATACATATTATGACATATAATGTATTCCATTGACATGAAGAGAATGATTTTTTTAAACTGATGCGAAATTGCAAGCGTAAAATTCCCTAGACTCTGGAAATAGGCGATACTTGTTTAAAATTAGTTGTTATACAAATTAACGTTGGAAGTTGTCATGTTAAGTGAACCTTTGATATAATACTAGATCATACATGATATTGTTATCTTTACATTGCTCTCTGTTTCAGCACTAGCTCTGGGTGAACCAGGTCAACCATTTGGCCCAGGTGGACCCGGTGGACCTGACGGACCAACATTAGCAACAGGTCAGCGTTTTCTCTATACTTTATATATATTTTAATGCCTTTATTTGTTGTATGACAAAATATATTTTGATTTTTCTGTAGTATGTGAGATAGTTGTGTTAGTATATAGAAAAAGACCTTTATTTGAAACGTTATGTCCAGTTTCAATTCAAATCCAAACAAGTCTATGTAGATGTAAGGAATAGAAATGAAAAGCACAGCATCAATTTGAAATGGAGGAAGCTTTGTACACACGGTAGCATATTCCCACCATGTAACCTAACCTGGTACTTTCATTTGGAAAGTCTCTAGGTGTACTGTTGTATTGATATTGCTAGTACAGAGATGGTGTAACTTGTAGCTATTGTTAGGTTTGTGTCACAAATAATGTATTTGTATTGATAGAGCCTGCTCCTGATCAGCCTGGTGGACCTGGTGGACCGTTTGGACCTTTCGGACCCAAGGGGCCTGGTGGACCTGGTGGACCAACGCTTGCAACAGGTGACATTTAATAATTTTCATGACTATTTCTTAGACTCACAATGCATATTCAGTACCAGACATTACCATTATCCCAATACATTGGGCTTTCATGTCTTGTTAATGAGAACTATTATTTTACACTCGGTCAGTTATAGTACACATGAAACATGTACATACTTGTGAGAAAATTAAATGTATCATAATTGAAACTGGTGAGACTTAAATACAAAATTCGTCAACATCACTTGAATTGTTTCAACTCTGTCTTAACCTTCAGAACCGGAACCTGGTCAACCTGGTGGGCCTAACGGACCATATGGACCGGGAGGACCAGGAGGACCGGGAGGACCTGGCGGCCCTCCTCTGACAAAAAGTAATTTATTTTCTTAGTTTAACTTGTAATAGTTTGTCCACAGTAGTTATCAATTGGTGATACATATTATGGCATGTAATGTATTCCATTGACATGAAGAGAATGATTTTTTTAAACTGATGCGAAATTGCAAGTGTAAAATTCCCTAGAGTCTGGAAATAGGCGATACTTGTTTAAAATTAGTTGTTATACAAATTAACGTTGGAAGTTGACATGTTAAGTGAATCTTTGATATAATACTAGATCATATATGATATTGTTATCTTTTCATTGCCCTCTGTTTCAGCACAAGCGCTGGGTGGACCAGGTCAACCATTTGGCCCAGGTGGACCCGGTGGACCTGACGGACCAACATTAGCAACAGGTCAGCGTTTTCTCTATACTTTATATATATTTTAAATGCCTTTATTTGTTGTATGACAAAATATATTTTGATTTTTCTGTAGTATGTGAGATAGTTGTGTTAGTATATAGAAAAAGACCTTTATTTGAAACGTTATGTCCAGTTTCAATTCAAATCCAAACAAGTCTATGTAGATGTAAGGAATAGAAATGAAAAGCACAGCATCAATTTGAAATGGAGGAAGCTTTGTACACACGGTAGCATATTCCCACCATGTAACCTAACCTGGTACTTTCATTTGGAAAGTCTCTAGGTGTACTGTTGTATTGATATTGCTAGTACAGAGATGGTGTAACTTGTAGCTATTGTTAGGTTTGTGTCACAAATAATGTATTTGTATTGATAGAACCTGCTCCTGATCAGCCTGGTGGACCTGGTGGACCGTTTGGACCTTTCGGACCCAAGGGGCCTGGTGGACCTGGTGGACCAACGCTTGCAACAGGTGACATTTAATAATTTTCATGACTATTTCTTAGACTCACAATGCATATTCAGTACCAGACATTCCCATTATCCCAATACATTGGGCTTTCATGTCTTGTTAAATGAGAACTATTATTTTACACTCGGTCAGTTATAGTACACATGAAACATGTACATACTTGTGAGAAAATTAAATGTATCATAATTGAAATTGGTGAGACTTAAATAAAAAATTCGTCAACATCACTTGAATTGTTTCAACTCTGTCTTAACTTTCAGAACCGGAACCTGGTAAACCTGGTGGGCCTAACGGACCATATGGACCGGGAGGACCAGGAGGACCGGGAGGACCTGGTGGACCTCCTCTGACAACAAGTAACTTATTTTCATAGTTTAACTTGTAATAGTTTGTCCACAGTAGTTATCAATTGGTGATACATATTATGGCATATAATGTATTCCATTGACATGAAGAGAATGATTTTTTTAAACTGATGCGAAATTGCAAGTGTAAAATTCCCTAGACTCTGGAAATAGGCGATAATTGTTTAAAATCAGTTGTTATAGAAATTAACGTTGGAGGTTGTCATGTTAAGTGAACCTTTGATATAATACTAGATCATATAATTATGATATTGTTACCTTTACATTGCCTCTGTTTCAGCACAATCGCTGGGTGGACCAGGTCAACCCTTCGGCCCAGGTGGACCCGGTGGACCTGACGGACCAACATTAGCAACAGGTCAGCGTTTTCTCTATATTTTATATATTTTAAATGCCTTTATTTGTTGTAGGACAAAATATATTTTGATTTTTCTGTAGTATGTGAGATAGTTGTATTAGAAAAAGACATTTATTTGAAACGTCATGTCCAGTTTCAATTCAAATCCAAACAAGTCTATGTAGATGTAAGGAATAGAAATGAAAAGCACAGCATCAATTTGAAATGGAGGAAGCTTTGTACACACGGTAGCATATTCCCACCATGTAACCTAACCTGGTACTTTCATTTGGAAAGTCTCTAGGTGTACTGTTGTATTGATATTGCTAGTACAGAGATGGTGTAACTTGTAGCTATTGTTAGGTTTGTGTCACAAATAATGTATTTGTATTGATAGAGCCTGCTCCTGATCAGCCTGGTGGACCTGGTGGACCGTTTGGACCTTTCGGACCCAAGGGGCCTGGTGGACCTGGTGGACCAACGCTTGCAACAGGTGACATTTAATAATTTTCATGACTATTTCTTAGACTCACAATGCATATTCAGTACCAGACATTACCATTATCCCAATACATTGGGCTTTCATGTCTTGTTAAATGAGAACTATTATTTTACACTCGGTCAGTTATAGTACACATGAAACATGTACATACTTGTGAGAAAATTAAATGTATCATAATTGAAACTGGTGAGACATAAATAAAAAATTCGTCAACATCACTTGAATTGTTTCAACTCTGTCTTAACCTTCAGAACCGGAACCTGGTCAACCTGGTGGGCCTAACGGACCATATGGACCGGGAGGACCAGGAGGACCGGGAGGACCTGGTGGCCCTCCTCTGACAAAAAGTAATTTATTTTCTTAGTTTAACTTGCAATAGTTTGTCCACAGTAGTTATCAATTGGTGATACATATTATGGCATGTAATGTATTCCATTGACATGAAGAGAATGATTTTTTTAAACTGATGCGAAATTGCAAGTGTAAAATTCCCTAGAGTCTGGAAATAGGTGATACTTGTTTAAAATTAGTTGTTATACAAATTAACGTTGGAAGTTGTCATGTTAAGTGAATCTTTGATATAATACTAGATCATATATGATATTGTTATCTTTTCATTGCCCTCTGTTTCAGCACAAGCGCTGGGTGGACCAGGTCAACCCTTCGGCCCAGGTGGACCCGGTGGACCTGACGGACCAACATTAGCAACAGGTCAGCGTTTTCTCTATACTTTATATATTTTAAATGCCTTTATTTGTTGTAGGACAAAATATATTTTGATTTTTCTGTAGTATGTGAGATAGTTGTATTAGAAAAAGACATTTATTTGAAACGTCATGTCCAGTTTCAATTCAAATCCAAAACAAGTCTATGTAGATGTAAGGAATAGAAATGAAAAGCACAGCATCAATTTGAAATGGAGGAAGCTTTGTACACACGGTAGCATATTGCCACCATGGCATGTAACCTCCTAACCTGGTACTTTCATTTGGAAAGTCTCTAGGTGTACTGTTGTATTGATATTGCTAGTACAGAGATGGTGTAACTTGTAGCTATTGTTAGGTTTGTGTCACAAATAATGTATTTGTATTGATAGAGCCTGCTCCTGATCAGCCTGGTGGACCTGGTGGACCGTTTGGACCTTTCGGACCCAAGGGGCCTGGTGGACCTGGTGGACCAACGCTTGCAACAGGTGACATTTAATAATTTTCATGACTATTTCTTAGACTCACAATGCATATTCAGTACCAGACATTACCATTATCCCAATACATTGGGCTTTCATGTCTTGTTAAATGAGAACTATTATTTTACACTCGGTCAGTTATAGTACACATGAAACATGTACATACTTGTGAGAAAATTAAATGTATCATAATTGAAACTGGTGAGACTTAAATAAAAAATTCGTCAACATCACTTGAATTGTTTCAACTCTGTCTTAACCTTCAGAACCGGAACCTGGTCAACCTGGTGGGCCTAACGGACCATATGGACCGGGAGGACCAGGAGGACCGGGAGGACCTGGTGGCCCTCCTCTGACAAAAAGTAATTTATTTTCTTAGTTTAACTTGCAATAGTTTGTCCACAGTAGTTATCAATTGGTGATACATATTATGGCATGTACTGTATTCCATTGACATGAAGAGAATGATTTTTTTAAACTGATGCGAAATTGCAAGTGTAAAATTCCCTAGAGTCTGGAAATAGGCGATACTTGTTTAAAATTAGTTGTTATACAAATTAACGTTGGAAGTTGTCATGTTAAGTGAATCTTTGATATAATACTAGATCATATATGATATTGTTATCTTTTCATTGCCCTCTGTTTCAGCACAAGCGCTGGGTGGACCAGGTCAACCATTTGGCCCAGGTGGACCCGGTGGACCTGACGGACCAACATTAGCAACAGGTCAGCGTTTTCTCTATACTTTATATATATTTTAATGCCTTTATTTGTTGTATGACAAAATATATTTTGATTTTTCTGTAGTATGTGAGATAGTTGTGTTAGTATATAGAAAAAGACCTTTATTTGAAACGTTATGTCCAGTTTCAATTCAAATCCAAACAAGTCTATGTAGATGTAAGGAATAGAAATGAAAAGCACAGCATCAATTTGAAATGGAGGAAGCTTTGTACACACGGTAGCATATTCCCACCATGTAACCTAACCTGGTACTTTCATTTGGAAAGTCTCTAGGTGTACTGTTGTATTGATATTGCTAGTACAGAGATGGTGTAACTTGTAGCTATTGTTAGGTTTGTGTCACAAATAATGTATTTGTATTGATAGAGCCTGCTCCTGATCAGCCTGGTGGACCTGGTGGACCGTTTGGACCTTTCGGACCCAAGGGGCCTGGTGGACCTGGTGGACCAACGCTTGCAACAGGTGACATTTAATAATATTCATGACTATTTCTTAGACTCACAATGCATATTCAGTACCAGACATTACCATTATCCCAATACATTGGGCTTTCATGTCTTGTTAAATGAGAACTATTATTTTACACTCGGTCAGTTATAGTACACATGAAACATGTAGATACTTGTGAGAAAATTAAATGTATCATAATTGAAACTGGTGAGACTTAAATACAAAATTCGTCAACATCACTTGAATTGTTTCAACTCTGTCTTAACCTTCAGAACCGGAACCTGGTCAACCTGGTGGGCCTAACGGACCATATGGACCGGGAGGACCAGGAGGACCGGGAGGACCTGGTGGCCCTCCTCTGACAAAAAGTAATTTATTTTCTTAGTTTAACTTGCAATAGTTTGTCCACAGTAGTTATCAATTGGTGATACATATTATGGCATGTACTGTATTCCATTGACATGAAGAGAATGATTTTTTTAAACTGATGCGAAATTGCAAGTGTAAAATTCCCTAGAGTCTGGAAATAGGCGATACTTGTTTAAAATTAGTTGTTATACAAATTAACGTTGGAAGTTGTCATGTTAAGTGAATCTTTGATATAATACTAGATCATATATGATATTGTTATCTTTTCATTGCCCTCTGTTTCAGCACAAGCGCTGGGTGGACCAGGTCAACCATTTGGCCCAGGTGGACCCGGTGGACCTGACGGACCAACATTAGCAACAGGTCAGCGTTTTCTCTATACTTTATATATATTTTAATGCCTTTATTTGTTGTATGACAAAATATATTTTGATTTTTCTGTAGTATGTGAGATAGTTGTGTTAGTATATAGAAAAAGACCTTTATTTGAAACGTTATGTCCAGTTTCAATTCAAATCCAAACAAGTCTATGTAGATGTAAGGAATAGAAATGAAAAGCACAGCATCAATTTGAAATGGAGGAAGCTTTGTACACACGGTAGCATATTCCCACCATGTAACCTAACCTGGTACTTTCATTTGGAAAGTCTCTAGGTGTACTGTTGTATTGATATTGCTAGTACAGAGATGGTGTAACGTGTAGCTATTGTTAGGTTTGTGTCACAAATAATGTATTTGTATTGATAGAGCCTGCTCCTGATCAGCCTGGTGGACCTGGTGGACCGTTTGGACCTTTCGGACCCAAGGGGCCTGGTGGACCTGGTGGACCAACGCTTGCAACAGGTGACATTTAATAATATTCACGACTATTTCTTAGACTCACAATGCATATTCAGTACCAGACATTACCATTATCCCAATACATTGGGCTTTCATGTCTTGTTAAATGAGAACTATTATTTTACACTCGGTCAGTTATAGTACACATGAAACATGCACATACTTGTGAGAAAATTAAATGTATCATAATTGAAATTGGTGAGACTTAAATAAAAAATTCGTCAACATCACTTGAATTGTTTCAACTCTGTCTTAACTTTCAGAACCGGAACCTGGTAAACCTGGTGGGCCTAACGGACCATATGGACCGGGAGGACCGGGAGGACCGGGAGGACCTGGTGGACCTCCTCTGACAACAAGTAATTTATTTTCATAGTTTAACTTGTAATAGTTTGTCCACAGTAGTTATCAATTGGTGATACATATTATGGCATATAATGTATTCCATTGACATGAAGAGAATGATTTTTTTAAACTGATGCGAAATTGCAAGTGTAAAATTCCCTAGACTCTGGAAATAGGCGATACTTGTTTAAAATTAGTTGTTATAGAAATTAACGTTGGAGGTTGTCATGTTAAGTGAACCTTTGATATAATACTAGATCATATAATTATGATATTGTTATCTTTACATTGCCTCTGTTTCAGCACAATCGCTGGGTGGACCAGGTCAACCCTTCGGCCCAGGTGGACCCGGTGGACCTGACGGACCAACATTAGCAACAGGTCAGCGTTTTCTCTATACTTTATATATTTTAAATGCCTTTATTTGTTGTATGACAAAATATATTTTGATTTTTCTGTAGTATGTGAGATAGTTGTATTAGAAAAAGACATTTATTTGAAACGTCATGTCCAGTTTCAATTCAAATCCAAACAAGTCTATGTAGATGTAAGGAATAGAAATGAAAAGCACAGCATCAATTTGAAATGGAGGAAGCTTTGTACACACGGTAGCATATTCCCACCATGTAACCTAACCTGGTACTTTCATTTGGAAAGTCTCTAGGTGTACTGTTGTATTGATATTGCTAGTACAGAGATGGTGTAACTTGTAGCTATTGTTAGGTTTGTGTCACAAATAATGTATTTGTATTGATAGAACCTGCTCCTGGTCAGCCTGGTGGACCTGGTGGACCATTTGGACCATTTGGACCCAAGGGGCCTGGTGGACCATTTGGACCTTTCGGACCCAAGGGGCCTGGTGGACC